>NW_015657627.1:236419-237624 GCF_001515625.1 Sinocyclocheilus rhinocerous | reverse complement strand
AATTAAAAATTCAGCTTATCCCGCTTTGGCTGCTTACCAAATAAATGCTTAAAAAAATTAATGAATGGATGGATGAATAAACAAACAAACAAATATTTCTTTTGAAATTATTTAATTGAAAATCGAAAATTTATCTCGTTTATGTATGGCTGCTTATCATCTAAAAAAAATAGTGAATAGATAATAATCATTTCTAAATGTTGAAAATAAAATTTACAAATTTTTAAATTAAAACTCACTTATTATATATGACTACTTTCCAAATAAGAACATAAATAGACTGAATAATTAATAAACATTTATTATTATTATTATTACTATTATTATTCAAGATAATTAAATGAAACATATTATTTCAACATTAATGTTCATATAACACCCTGTTCTCATCATTTACAAAGCTGGTTAAACCTGTAGCGCTTTACAACAAATAAATTTTCTTGTAAAGATAAAGGTTTTATATGAAGCATGAATAAATTACTTGATTTTCTTGTCTGAATTTTACCCACATAGCTCTGATCTGATCACTCTCAGGTAAATTCATAACTGAGTTCGATCTGCTCCTACCAAACTGCTTCGGGTGTGATGAGTCTAGCGCTCTCTCGGGAGCTTTTTGTGTTGGCGGACAGCGCTTCAGCGGTGGTCGTTCCTGTGTCGAGTGGGTTGCGCATTTCAGGCTGCACTACCCCCTGTCGTTTCTGCAAACGGCCGTTTCCCCTGTGCGTCTCAGCATGTAAAAGAGCATTTCCCTAAAAGAGCCAATTTCTCTAAAAGAGTACAATAAGCGGGTGCGTCTTTGTAAAGACGTTTCACCCGTGCCTTTCTGGATGCGGTCGTTACCTGGTGCCGGGTGATGGTCACGATCGCTGCCTCACGTGTCTAAGAATTAAACACGCTGAGGTGGCGTTCGCGGATGAGTCATGTTCCCATTGCGGGAAGATGACCATCTCGGAGCTGCGGGCCAGGCTCCGTTTCCTCCAGGGGGGCGGAGCTCCATTGCCTCTGCCGCGATCTAGTGCTCGTCCTGGCGGCAGCCAGGCGTGGACTACTTCGGGCAGTAGCACAGGCGGTCTGAGGGTTACAGTGGTGGCAAACCCCTCAGGGAACCAACCCTCGTGGGACCATCGCTCCTCTAGCTCTTTGCAACCAGTTGAACCGCCAAAGGAACGCGCTGGGCCCTCTTCAAAGAGCGTACCAGCGGTATC
>NW_015657627.1:222497-236029 GCF_001515625.1 Sinocyclocheilus rhinocerous | reverse complement strand
CGAGACACGCTTACGCCTTGAAGTGGAACCTGTTCGTCGAGTGGTGTTCTTCTCACTGAGAAGACCCCCGGAGATGCCTGATCAGGGTTGTGCTTTCCTTTTTTCACCAAGGGTTGGAGCGAACGCTGTCTCCCTCCACCCTTTAAGTCTATGTCATTACAAACAAAACAAAAAAAGATTGCTGCTAACCATGAGTGGATGCCATCACCCTGGCTTATCAGGCACAGGGTGTGCCCTGCCCGCTCAGGTTGTGAGCACTCTATTAGGAGTATTGCATCCTCCTGGGCGCTGGCTTGTGGCGCCTCTCTGACAGATACATTTAGAGCTGTGGGCTGGGCGACCCCCACGTTCACTAGATCCTATAGCCTTAGTGTGGAGCCAGTATCCTCCTGTACCTCAGACCAGCTCTTTGTCTGTTACGGAGACCGGCAGAAGGGAATGCCATCTCTAAACAGAGGATGGCCCACTGGACAGTGGATGCTCTCCTTCAGGGAACGAGGGTTACATACGTAACCGAGACGTTATTAATGCATCTCAAACCTTTGATAATGCTCATGAATCATGTAGAAACGTGGAGTCCTGAGGTCTTGTTCTCTGTTTATGTTGTGTTTCAGGCCTTGTGTAAATGGATCAAATTGGACAGAACTATTTATTTCAAGCTCCCGCTGTGACGGGCCTCCCGAACCCACACTCATAAGTGTCCCTCTTTCCTGCAGCTTTCTCAGTGTGTGTGCATGTGTGTGAGACGTGTGTGTGTGTGTGTGTGTGTGTGTGTGTAATCGGACTTTAAGTAGCTCATACGGATTGTAATGTTTTCTGACAGAGTGCAGTTAGAGAATCAGAGCCATCGCCCCTGGCAAACCAGCACTCACCACCTCAGGGCGACCACCGAGGGCCGTTCAGCGTGTGTGTGTGTGTGTGTGTGAGAGAGAGAGAGAGGTTAAAGTTATCTAAACATAACTTTTCATTATTCTAAACATCACAGAGCTGTGATTCTCTTCTGTGAATTGTTGAAGACTGTACAAGTGCTTAAGTGAGATACAGAACACGACAGAAACTACTTTTCTACTGTCCGTCTGCACACACACACACACACACTGTACGTCTGTTAATGTTGACAGCACAGTAGTTCTGTTATTCTTACTGTTACAATTCTGTTCTTCTTTTGGTGAATAATTTAGAATTGTGTGTGTGTGTGTGTGTGTGTTTGAATTATTCAGATGTTTAAAGGCTGTGAAGTTGAAACAGTTTGTTCCTTTTTCTCCACCACTAATGAGCTAATGACCTCCAGGCCTGTGTGTGTGTGTGTGTGTGTGTGTGAGAGAGAGAAACAGTGGGGTAACAAGTATTGGTCAGCAGTCTACAGACTCAGTCTCTCAGTCTGATGATGATTTGTTCTTCTCTCCCACTGAAGGTCAAGATTTTCTGGGTTCAAAACAACTCAACCGCTGGGTCAAAACAACCCAATAGCTGGGTTATATTTAACCCAGCATTTTTTAGAGTGTACCAATCGACTGATGTCTCTAGGAAATTGTTATTTTTTTCCTAATATTTAACCATTGACAATATGTAATGTTGACTATATTAACTTTACAGTATATTTGAGAGCTATCAATTTTAACATTTATTCGAGTTAAAAAAATAACTCTTATTCAGAAAAATGGGCTGCTGAATGCCACAACTGACCAATCAGAATCAAGCATTCAGGAGAGAGTTAGCTAGAAATATAATTAGCTAGAAAGCTAATTATAATAAAAGAAAACAATAAAAAACTACTTTGTAAAACATGATCTGCTTTAGTTAGGAATCATTTTACCTCTGATGAGGTTTTGTCAAATTGAACTCTCTTCTGGAGCCATTTTATCGTCAGAGTGCTGCTAAATCAGCCCAAAGACGCGCAGCGGGACAGAGGATCATATCTTTAGGTCTGTCTGAGTGAGTTGGCAGTCAATGACAGATGACGCTGATCATTTTCCTAAGCGCTCGTGTCCCAGCAGGCTCGAGTCTGAAGACGTTATTCAATTAGGGGTAGTAGTGTTATTATCTCTGTGTGTTAGTGTGAGGCATTACACTAATGTTTGTCCATGCATGGCTCTTTGCCTGCCGGCGCCGACACAACACGCTAATAATGACAGTACACACAAACTCTCATGTACATATGCACACACTCTCACGTAGACTCGCGCTCGTCTGTTCCGATGCAGCTGGACTCGGACGGGCCCGAGCGTGAAATCTTCTGCTCCCAGAATACAATGGGGCGGCTGTGTGGTGCATGCTGGGAAGTGGTCTCCATCACAAAAGAGCTGAGCGGCGGCAGCTGCCCGTGTCTCTGCTCTTGAGCTCACACACAGACACACACTTCGCAAAGACCCTGCAGGGTGTCCAGCCAGCTGCCTGTCAGTCTTTATGTGTGTGTGTGTGTTTATATGTGCCTGGCTGCAGGGCCTAAACGTGAAATGAAGTTAAAGCTAATCAATAATCAATAATCAGAAATAAATGCTGCACATTTTCTCATAGTCAGATATGAATGTGTGTGGCATCCTAAAGCAGCGAGTTCCAATCAGGAATACATGTATACCAAAATCTATAAGTAAAAAGTAATAAGTGATGTAATAAAAAAAAAAAAATTTAATTTAATTTAATTAATTTAATAAATGTATAATTAATGTAATGTATAAATACATTTAATTAAATCTTATTAAAATTTATAAAAAGTAAAAGTAAATTAAATTACATTTAATTTAAATAAAAAAATAAAACAATATAAATGTAATGCTATAAGATAATACAATACAAATAATGTAAATGTAATGCAATAAAATAAAATCTTAATACAGTAAATACTACAAAATAAAATACAATAAAATGAAAATGTTAAGTCTGTCAAAAGAATATTTTTACTGCCCTAACAATATATAGCTATTTAATATAATATAAATATCACATTGACATCATATACATTTCATGCACAACAGTAAAACATTTGAATGATTATATGTAATTTTAGAGTGGAACGTAATAATTATATCATTAGAAAGCTAAGATATTTTTACTTCAATGCACAAAACTCCAAAAGTGATATTTGGAAGACTGTAGTGATATTTGGAAAGTGCCTCAAAATGACAGATTTTTTACATGAATTCAGAAAACATTATACACAGTTACACAAATAGTTTTTCCCCCTTAAAAAGTGACTAAAAGCAGTAAGCTGGTAAATTATATGAAAATTATATAATAATAATAATAATAAGATGCCTAATATGAAAAATATTTAGCTTTGTGTTGTTAAGGCTGTAAAAAGATTGTTTTGACAGACCTAATATTTTTATTATTTTGTTTTACTTTATTTTACTTTTAAATTACTTTAAAATTTTGTTTTTTATTATAATTATTTTAATTATAATTTTTGTTTTTAACTATAATTATTTATTATATTTTTGTTTTGTTGTGTTTTGTTTTGTTTTGTTTTGTGTTGTGTTGTGTTTTGTTTTAAAGAAAGTAATTCACATTTCACATCAGACCAAACATCAAACCAAACCAAATACACTTAAGTAAAATAACAGATTAAATATTTTTTAACCTGTCTCAGTTTGATATAAGCTCCCTGGAAAGTCTGATTGTCCCCCTTGATTGTTTTTGGTTCAAATGTTTATTTTATAATTCTTATAGTGGACATTTTAATAATACAACATGATGATGCTAAATTACATCCATTATAATAGATGTCAAAAGAAACAATAGTCTGGCTGGTGTTGATGAAGAGGTACTTGAGTCTTACTGTGGAGGACAAAACACTGTCCTGAAACATCACACTTTTATTTACCAACACTAAATAATGCAACTAAAGCAGTGCTGCTGTAAACATAGTTTCAGTCACACTCACTGCACACACATCACTTCCCCTCTGGTCAGTGTGAGCCCTGAAGGTCAAAGGTCAGGCTGGGGCAAAGGTCATTTGTAGATAGTGGTCAGCAGGTCAAATGCAGGTGTTTGTGGGCAGCTGTGACCTCAGAGAAAGTGTTTTGTAACACGACGGAGAGGCCAAATGTGCCATATCTAGAGACCAATATCACAGAGATTTGAGGGCGGAGTCTTTTCATTTAGACCACTAAGAAAACAAAAGTTTGTGGTCTGTAAGATTTTTGATTTAAAAAAAAAAGAATACTTTTATTCAGCAAGGATGCATTCAACTGTTAAACTGACAGTAAAGACATTTATGATGTTACAAAAGATTTCTATTTCAAAAATGCTGTTCTTTTTAATTTTCTTAGAATTTGTATTTTTTTTAGAATTTAAAAATGTCTTACAGTTTCCACAAAAACATGAAAGCTGTTTTCAACATTGATAAAAATCAGAAATGTTTCTTAATTATTGATTCTGAAAAATCAGCTTTGCATCAGAGCAAAAAATTGTATTTTGCAAATTATTGCAAAATATTGCATATTGCAAATTAAATTTACAATGTATTCACGTAAAACACGTAAAGCACATATTATTTCAGAATATTAATTTCAGTTTTTATGAAAATAATATTTTTACTGTACCAACAATATGAAGTTAAATACATTTAATATAACCTTAATATCCATACTAATATATTTTATATTTCATAACATTATATTATTAAAAATGTTTCTTGAGCAGCATATGATAATGATTTCTGAAGGATCATGTGACACTGAAGACTGGAGTAATGATGCTGAGAATTCAGCTCTGCCATCTCAGGAATAAATTACATTTTACAATATACTATAATAGAAAACAGTTATTTTAAATCACAATATTATTTCACGATATTATAGTTTTCTTCTGATTTTTTTTCTGGCATTTTTACCGCCCCTAAACTTTTGAATGGCAATCTGGCCACGACTTTCTAGTGCTCTTAATATCAGAATGTCAAATCTTTGAATCAGTTTCTCAATATAAAAGCTAAAGTGTGCCATTTCTGCACCACTAGCATCATCAAACATAACAGCAAAAGTAATGACTGTTTCCACACAGGTTTCCCGAACAAACAGATCCACTCTGGTGTGTCAGGGTAGCTGAAATTCTCAAACAAAGGGAGAACTATTTAAAGCTTCTACTGCTGTTGTAAGCTGGAATATGAGAAAGTATTTTAACATTGAACTTCACCTTTAAATATAAATAAATCCACGTCAAACTCGCTCACTGAAGAAGAAAATATCTTTGGCAACTACAAGTGGGAACGATTCACAGTGTCACTCACGCAATCTGGTGTTTGTGCAGAGAGATGTCAGATAAGAGCTTCAACAATCAACCACCCAGATGCAAAGTTTATGATTCAGAATTCTTCATCCGTCGTTATCAGCACTGAGCATCGCTGCGCAAACATCACATCTAATGCCTGTGAAAACGAGGAGGTCAGAACTTCAGAAGTGTGTGGGGTTTATAATTACGCTGATTGTTTGCGCGTGTTTATTTTCGTGTCTGACGGTTGCGGGTGGCGGTTCTGGGCTCGTTGCCCGCGGTTACAGCTGTCCACCTGCCAATCAGACGTCAGCGTGCGAGTGTGTGTATGTGCGTGTCAGTGCTGTGTGACAGTATAATTATGAGGCTCGCTGCAGGCTATCACAGGCCCATAACAGACGTTTATCGATCGTTCGGCAGAGGGAATTTATCAATGTCCAGACTGCAGGACACACACACACACACACGTAGGGTTCACACCGTCTGACCCCTCACACGCCAGATAGATGGATGCTGGAATGAGACTTTATTAGAAAGCAAGACTTTACCGAAGTTTTGACAGGACGGACGGTGTGTGTGTGTGTGTGTTGTCAGTTTAAACTGCACTGTAGCTCCACCAACACACACTCAGTCAAAAAGGTCAAAGGTCAGCTTTGATATGTCCGGTGTGACATAAAAGTCATAGAAAAATCATTTGTCAGTCAGTTTATAGCTCTCAAAAACATACAAACACTAATGCAAATGTCAACTTTACCTTTAAAAGAAAACATTTTGCATTGTAAAATAAGTATATGTACATTAACATTCAAAGATTTAAGATCAGTACATTTTATTTTAAAGAAGTTATTTTGAAAGGATGAATTAAATTGATCAGAAGTGACAGTACAGGCATTTATAATGTTGCAAAAGATTTCTATTTCAAACAAATGTGGTCCTTTTGAACTTTCTATTCATGAAAGAACCCTGAAAAATGAAATGTATTACAGTTTTCACAAAAATATGAAGCAGCACAACTGTTTTCAACATTGATAATAATCAGAAATGTTTCTTGAGCAGCAAATCAGCATATTAGAATGATTTCTGAAGGATCATGTGACGCTGAAGACTGGAGTAATGATGCTGAAAATTCAGCTTTGCATCACAGGAATAAATTACGTTTTAAAATATATTCAAATGGAAAACGGTTATTTTAAATTGTAATAATATTTCACAATTTTACTGATTTTACTGTATTTTTGATTAAATAAATGCAGCCTTGGTGAGCAGAAGAGACTTTCCGACCCCAAACTTTTGAATATATATATATCCATCATTCAGCATAACAGATATATTTATAGTAGGGCTGTCAGTCGATTACAATTTTTAATCTAGTTAATTACAGGGTGCTGCGATTAATTAGATTAAACTAAACTAAATTTGGCTGTGAAAATACCTCCAAAAGTTAATGTAAAGCTATTATTGTGTTAAATATTTAGGCTACAATGGCCTAACATAAAGTATGCAACATAAAAGAAGATAATTTGTGAAACATCTCAATATTTTTTGTTCATGCAATGAAAGTCACTGGTAACCAAAACAGCTTTTTTTACCAACAGTTTTCAAAATACCTTACGATAGTATGAACATTGAGATGCAGGGCATCTTTATGAAAGGGCCTTTGAATCATTGGTTCACACGATTCGTTCAAAACGCGGATTCATTCAGAAACCAAACGCCACTGTGTTGCTCACAGACGCACATTTCTGCTATGACTTTATAGGTAATATTTTCGTTGGCAAACTTGAACAAAAACACACAATATTGTGTTTAAAATATAACACAATATTAACTTCTTATTTGCTGAACTGTTGTTTAAAATCACGTTTGCACTCGTGTTCTTCGTGACAAAAACAGCACTCGTGTAATAGCCTATTGCTCTCGCTGCTGGTGTGATATCGCTTATCATATGATATAAATATGAGACAAAAACTCATACAGGGGCATTTTTTGCCGCAATATCTTGAATTTTAGGGCATAGGGGCATTTATGGAGCTGTTGCCCTGCATATTTGTCAACAGTCAACTAACTGTATGAAATGTAAGATGATGTAAAGGTCTGGGGGCGGGGCCAGTGCGTTAACTGCGTTAAAATATTTTAATCGCGTTATTTTTTTTTTAAATAACTAATTAATTAAGTTAATGCTTTAAACTGACAGCCCTAATTTATAGATATATTTATGTAAAAATGCAACACACTTATTCTGACCAGTACTGAATAAAATGTATACAAGAATAAATGATCATACAAAATGTTATTAAATTTTAAATGATTAAAAACAATTGGCAAAGATTTGTAAAGATTTAAAATGACCATTAATTTGTGTGTGTGTATGTGTGTGTGTGTGTGTATGTTTAATCTTTGAGAATATCCCCAAAGGGAGGTTTTATCACATTTAGCTAATTTTCGAGTACAGTTTTGTTTCCAAAGAACTGCTAAGTACATACACACACACACACAAACACACACACACACACACACACACACTAGGTAATGCTCAAAGCCGCAATCTCTGACATCATTTATTCTAACAATAAGTGACAACAAGAATTAATAACTCATCATAACATGACTCTAACATTAATAATCCATCAGTAGTCAGTGAATAATCCAGTCATGCCGGAGTTGAAATTGAAAATCTCTCTGGATCTCCTCTGGCTAATATTTACAAGCGCAGACAGGAAGAGGAAAAACATCCCTGCTTTATGAAATCTCAACAGTGTCAAAGGCAAAGCCTTAAATGTTGTGTCATTCAAAATATTTCTGTACAGCAGTTTAAAGCTTGTCTGACCATTTATTGATAATCAAGTTCGAACGATGAAAATGTTATGCTACTAAAAAAGCCATAAATCTCTAAAGGCAAAAGCACAGGAAATTGTGTCACTTTTTCTCAGCGAGGCCTCGTTGAGCTTTTTTAAACCGGAACGACTGAACTTTTTTCAGACAATCACGATGGATCATGGGATCACAGGAAGTCAAATGAACTGTAATATTAAACAGGAAAGACAAACAGGACGGTGCTGATGGCAAGATTTCAATATCATATGAGACTGAGCCATTGAGTTTGTATGCATTTCAATTCACATATATCTAATATATACTACTGAAGGTGATGAAAATAAACATTGAAGATGATAAATAAGTACATACTTGAGCATTAAGACAGCATGATGAAATTGGAATGTAATGAAACATTCAAGTTTATATTGATGTCTTAAACAACTTTTTACTATCTTGCATTTGTGCAGTTGATATTTGGCACTTTAATCTAAAGCGACTTACAGTTTGCTCAAACTATGCATTTTATACTTGCGTTCAGAAAACAAAATCTGTGACAGCTCTAGTTGAACTATGAACACAATAAAACCATAAAATGCATCATAACTTGGTTCACACATTTCAACAGCATTTTTCTAAACCTTAAAAAGTCAAAAGTGAGTTCTCACAAACCATATCTTCTGTAGCTCAAGGGATTGTGGGCAACATTAGGCCAAACAGCACAAATGAAAATCCACTGAAAAACGTTTATAATCCGGGTATTTATGGCATGTTGTTTCCAATGCACTGATTTGTGATGCATTCAACTTTTATTAGGGATGATTCATTTTTATTTATTACCATTATTTACTTATTTATTATTTACAAGTGATTGTGTGAATTGAGATGCAGCCGTATTCTGACTGGACACGCAGTTCAGAGGTTGAGCGTTTCTGTGTTTGCGCCATAGTCAGCACTACCATCTAGTGGTGGAGGAGTGCAGAGTCCAAAAGTCTGGGAAATCACGGACTCGGAATCGACTTTAAACCTGGAAATAAACTGAATGTTTTAAGCTTTTGAAAAAATTAAAACATTACAAAGAAATCGTTCAGATTCTGCACATTTTTAGATGACTGGTCAAATATAAATAAATGAGTGTCATTGATCATGTGACTCTGCACAGACGGACATTGAAGCTTGAGATGGTCTTGGGAACGTCTCAAATCATGCTGCAGAACATGATGATCATCAGGTTTTGTTCATGTCGCTCCAGGGTTGCTGTCATTAATGCAAAAGAGAAACACACCAAATACTAAAACAATTTTACATTTAACATTTGGCTCAAATTGTTACGCTTATAATTAGGGTTAGCATTATTGTTATAAACTGAAACCATAAAAAATACAAATAAAATATTTTAAAAAATTAAACTTGTTTTATTTAATTTTCATGTAGGCCTAGTTTAAGTTGATATACTAAAATAGATAAATAAGTAAACTAAAATAAATAAAACTTATTAAAAAAAAATTAATTGTAAATGTAATAAAAATTACTAAAACTTGTGAAAACAGAAAGATCTAAACATAAATTCTATAAAAAGTATATTAATGTTCCTTAAATAAATGTATAAAATAAAGTATGTAATCAAAAATAAATAAATAAAGTAAATGAATGAAGGAAAAATGTTACTTTTTGACTTTGCAGTCTCAGACTTTTGAATAGTTTATCTAAAAATTAAATTCTGTCATCATTTACTCCCTCATGTCTTTCCAAACCTGTATGACTACTGACCTTTTTTCAGAGGAATACAAAAAGAAAAGTTTAGAAAAATGTCCAAGCTGCTCTCCTCCATATAATTAAAGTAAGTTAGAGGCTTCCATATATGTCCATATATGGATATATACTTCCATAGTGGGGGAAAAAAAACATTTAGAAAAATATTTTCTGACAATTTCCAAATTATTTGGATGACTTTATCAGTTTGAATGATTTTCCTCCATGCAGAGGGCATCTTTCACATGCTTTCATTTCAGGAGCACATATATTCATGGTCTGTGTGAATAAACATCAGTCCGTGTGTGTGTGTGTGTGTGTGTGTGTTTCCAGGTGAAGAGTGTTTCTCAGGTGAGCTGTGCTCTGCTTAACTTTCGCTGTAGTTGTGTTCCTCCTCCGCCCACGGCTCATCCTGCTAAAGAGAGTAATTTGGCTTATCTTATCATGTAGACCTCACAGCTGCCTTTTGATTCCTCTCCCTCCTTCTCCTCTTTTCTCTTTTTTTGGGCTCTGCTCTTTTTCTCATTTAGTCCAACAAAGATTGTCCTCGGAGATTGACCTTGCGTTTGCCCGCAGGCCGAAGCCCTCATGCTAGTAACTAGATAACACACTCTATCAGCGAGAGTGAAATCGTTGGGAGAACACACTGCTGATAGTAGCATCAATCCAGGCCTGACACCGCCCGGGTCAACCATTTATCTCCCATAATGCCCCGGGCCATGCACTCGCCATCTTGCTTTGCTACATCCTTTTTTTAATAACCTTGGCCACGTTGCGTTTCCACACCGCTCTTCCTTTCTAATCTGCTATAAAGTCTGTGTGAGCGTGAGTGTGTGTATATGTGTGTGTGTGTGTGTGTTTGATTTGCACAGGAGTAGTGAAGGTGAACGAATTTACTCAGATATCTCTGATTTCTGTCTGTCTGGGTCTTTGTAAAACACATACACACACACTTCTGTTTTATTTTTACATAAAACTAATTATAATTATCAGACTAACACAAACCATGTCTCTCTATGCACACACACACACACACACACACACTTATATATGTATATTTACACACTTGTATAGTTTGGGGTCAGTAAGATTTTTAATGTTGAAATGTCTCTTCTGATCACCAAGGCTCCATTTATTTGATCAAAAATACAGAAGAAAAAATAATAATAGTGTGAAATATTATTACAATTTAAAATAATAATTTTTCTATTTGAATATGTTTTCAAATGTAATTTATTACTGTGATTGAATTTTCAGCATCATTACTCCAGCCCTCAGTGTCACATGATGAATATTGTTCAAAAGAACTGCGTTTAATTGAAACAAATCTTTTGTAACATCATATATGTCTTTACTGTCACTTTTCATCAATTTAATGAATCCCTGTATAAAGTATTAATTTCTTAAATAAATAGCTAAATCTTATTCACCCAAGTAAGGGACTATTAAAACATAATGTATTTAACATATGAAATGTAGCCTGTTTATTTTTTATTTAAACTAGAAGTTTTAAAGTCACATGTAACCAGTGCTGGGTAGATTATAGTCTGTTACTGATTACAGATTACGTGATGAAAATTGTAGTTAGTAACCTAATCTATGTAATGTATTGTGACTACTTTTTAGATAACATTTTTTAGATTACTTTTTAGATTACATTACTTTTAACCTAACTTGTTTTCATTTTTCCATTAAATATACAATATTGATATAAAAAGCAGAAAGAAAATAGATTTTATTCTTTGATATCAACATCATGAAATGCATTTAACATTACATTACACCAGGGTTTCCCAAACTGGGCTTAATGAAAGAACTGTAGTGGGTTTGATCGAGGCGATAAAAATAATGTGGTGAACATTGAAATATTTGTTTACCTGCATGTCTATGTGACCATTAACCGACATCAGAGAACTGTGAACATGTGAATGTCTTGTTAAATCATTGAAATATTAACTTCCTCTGGGATATTTCAATGAAATATTCTATATGTCAAAGGGGTTTGGCTGAGAACAGTTCTGAAATCCCTGCATTACACTAAGAAACATTAATAAACATGAAAACAGCAATGATATTACACATCCAGTGTTTTCAAAGCTGGTATAACACACAGTAGGATTTTTAGAAATAAACATTTAAAAGGGAAAAAAAGAAGTGTTAGGGAAAATAAATAAATTATGAATAATTTGCTGCCATTGTGTGAATAATATGTAATCATGTAATCCATATAAAAAGTAACTGCAATCTGATTATGAGCATTTTTGTTATCCACTGTCTGTCTGTCCGTCCGTCCGTCCGTCCGTCCGTCTATCTGTCTATCTATCTATCTATCTGTCTGTCTGTCTGTCTGTCTTTCTATCGTTTTATCGTTCTATCTATCGTTTAATCGTTTTGTCATTCTATCTGTGGTTCTATCTGTCTATCTATCTATCGTTTGTTCTATCCACTGTCTGTCTATCTATCGTTCGTTCATTCTATCTATCTATCTATCTGTCTGTCTGTCTGTCTGTTTGTCCTTCTGTCTGTCTGTCTGTATGTTTGTCTGTCTATATATCTATCTGTCTGTCTGTCCTTCTGTCTGTCTTTCTATCATTTTATTGTTCTATCTATCGTTTAATCCAGGGGTGTCCAAACTTTTCCTAAAGAGGGCCGGATTCGACGATGTGGAAACACTGGGGGGCCGGATGCTTCTACCTATATATATATATATATGTATGTGTGATGTTGATTTGACAGTAGCTTGTGTTTTGTTGAGGACAAAAATCTGCAAATATCTTGTTTTTAAAGCTTTAATAATTATAACATAGAATGGCTTTATGGTATTTAATCTATTAACACATGAAAGCACAAACTGCATCAAAAATGTCTGTAATTTGGCCTGTATTTCATAACGCCCTTACATTACATTAAATTGGCCTATATGTCTACATTAATTATATAAGAAGATTCTGTATAAATATGCAACATTTCTGCCACAATACCACAGTTACGGTTACTACAGTAAATCAAAATGTTGGTGATTTGTGGATTGAAAAGTATTCTTACTGCATTGTTGTCGCACAATGTTTTTCCTATTTTCCGCGTTAGTGTTGTTGAGAATGTCAGCGCTGTTTCATCTGCCTTTGACATATGTGGTTTGTATGGAAACCTCTGCTCCAAACTCAAACGCTTCTCACAGCGCTGTTTAGTGGTCTCGTGATCGAGATCAGTCAGCGCGTAAACGCATTTGTTCTGAGCTCGCGCTACGCTGACTTTAGGCAGAGCTAAAAACGGTCCGTGCAGCGCGGTTCAAACGAGTCGCGCTCTTCCACTTTTGACGCGTTTAGGAATTCGTGTGCGCTAAACAAATGAGAGCGCATATGAGTTATCAAATTGATATCACTCGCGTTTTACTGCTACATCTGGTCTAAAATGTAGTGCTGCCATCTTGTGTTGACATTTTGAAACTGCATAGGCCTATTTTGTAAATTATGCTTGGCGGGCCATATATAACATAGACTATTAAGACAGCTGCGGGCCGCTTAAAATGCATCCACGGGCCGCATTTGGCCCGCGGGCCGTAGTTTGGACACCCCTGGTTTAATCGTTTTGTCATTCTATCTGTGGTTCTATCTATCTATCGTTTGTTCTATCCACTGTCTGTCTGTCTGTCTGTCTATCTATCGTTCATTCATTCTATCTATCTATCTATCTATCTGTCTGTCTGTCTGTTTGTCCTTCTGTCTGTCTGTCTATCTGTCTGTCTGTCTATCTATCTA
>NW_015657627.1:209065-220135 GCF_001515625.1 Sinocyclocheilus rhinocerous | reverse complement strand
CTATCTATCTGTCTGTCTGTCTGTCTGTCCTTCTGTCTGTCTGTCCTTCTGTCAGTCTGTCTGTCTGTCTGTCCTTCTGTCTGTCTGTCTATCTATCTATCTATCATTTGTTATATCTATCTATCTATCTGTCTGTCTGTCTGTCTATCTATCGTTCTATCACTCTGTCGTTCTGTCTGTCTTCCAATGCACATTCAATAATTATTCAAATCTCTTGAAGCACATCCCTGATTCACCTCCATGTAATCATAACATTATAAACAGTGATAACATGGTACTGAATGATTGTTAATACAAATGGATTATTGTAATTGTCTCGCACCGTCATTCGGCAGTGATTGAATTCTGACAGCTCATTGGCCAAGAGAAATAACCCCAGTAGTGTGTTAGTGTGTGTGTCTGTAACAGAGCTTTTGATTGGCTGTTAGGATAACAGACACTCCATCACTGTCTGTCGTTGCTATAGTGAGGAGCTCAGAGTGGTGGAGGATGAACGCTGGAGGGAGAGAGAGACACCGAGAGAGAAGAGGTTAAATGGTGTCTCATCAATCTTAATGAAATGCAATTATTTCTGCCCGTATTAATCATTTTTGCGCGTTTGCTGCTGGCCACTTCAGTTAGCCATCCATCTCTCTCTTGCTCGCTGTCTTTCTCCGGATAATTCTGTTTCTTCTGCTGCAGTTCTTTGTTTACTTGGGGTCGTTTTTTACTTGTGCAGTCCTATCAGTTCCCATTAATTTGGTCTGTCTGTGTGTGTGTGTGTGTGTGAGTGTGTGAGTGTGTGTGCAGTTAAAGTGAGATCATTGTTATCAAATGGGAAGTTGCGTTTCTGTGTTTGAGCTGCGGACATGAATGATATTCTTTGTAAATATGGTGTGTGTTGCTTTGCTTGTGTATGTAATGATCTTGTATGCTGTGTATGTTTGTTATGGTTTTTCACTAGGTCACAGAAGGTCTTAATATACTAAGTTTAGCCCTTCTTTCTTTCTCTCTAGTCCAGTAAAACCCACTGCAGAAGTTGACTAGATTCACTGTGAGTACTTTGCAGATGGGCTGACCTCTGCTGACGGAGTAAAGTAAGTACAGTCGATTATATTTAAAGGGGTCATATGATGCTTTTTTTAAAGATCATTATTTTGTGTATTTGGTGTAACAGAATATGTTGACATGCTTTAATGTTCAAAAAACACGATATGTGGGGGCGTGTTAGAATGAGCCGTTTTAGGGGGGCGTGGCAGAGTCTTAACTTTGATAAAGAATATCTCTTTGGTTTGAGACTTTAGTCTTTGCAACTTCAGGGATCTTATCTATGCACAATCAGCTTGTAACACTCCAAAGAGAAAGGAAAACTTGAAATCGCATCATATGACCCCTTTAAGATCTGTTAATAATTTAATATCCCCTTCTGAATATTTTGGTATGAAAAGAAGCATGTATTGCGAGTTAAAGTGATATTATACTTGCAAAATAATCAAGCGTTTAATTTAAAATGAATTAAAAATATAAACATACACTACTGTTCAAAAGTTTTGGGGTCAGTGAGATTTTTCTTTTTTTAAAGAAATTAATACTTTTATTCAGCATGGATGCATTAAAGTGATCAAAATATAGTAAAGTGAAGACAGTATATACTATAGTAAAGATAGTAAAGACATTTATAATGTTACTAAATTTCTATTTCAAAGAAATGCTGTTCTTTTGAACTTTCTATTCATGAAAGAATCTTGAAAAGATAAATGTATCACGGCTTTCTGAAGGATTACGTGACACTGAAGACTGGAGAAATGGATGCTTTGCATCACAGGAATAAATGACATTTTAAATAGAAATGGTTATTTTAAATTGTCAGAATGGTATTGACTTTATTTTACATATTTTGCACAATTTAATATTGTAAGCAGCTATGCTGTAAATGCTTTAGCAATATAAATGTGTAATTCGTGATATGGCAATAAAGAACAAGTGAAATAATTTCACTAATCTTATATTAATAATTGTATTAATCTTATAGGCTTTACCCATTGCAAACTTACAGTCTGCACTGAGAGACAGCTTAATTTAGTCTTAATATGCAATGCTGTTACCCTTTCCGACATCTTTGATTTTTTTATTTTAACTTTACGTTTATTGCCAGAAAATAGCATTAAAAAAATATCACACAAATCTTGGATTTTGTCAGCTGATATTCAGTTTAACTTGACCTTGTGAGCCTAGTACGCCCTTTTTTAATGTTAAAATTTGTTAAAAAATGTTTCTCATTTTGTTGTAGCCCAATTTTTTTAAACCACTCATGAAATATACCAACCAGCCCCACAATTTCCCCACATTTTTCCTATGAAATAAAGACGTCAGTTGAGAACTTTTATGCAACATATTTAATGTTGATATAATAGGTTTAATATCAATCAAGTAAAACAGTTAATCATACCCAAAAGTCCTAAATTCACAGACGAAAAAGGCAAAATGCATATAAATGTGGTTACAATGAATGATATGCTCTTCAAATAATATCATAAGAGGCAATCAGTGCTTTAATGAAGTTAAAATCCGACATGACCGGAATACATCTGAATACATCTCGACAGCAGAACTGAGACTGTTAAAATGAGGGTTAATAAACCAAAGACCCGCCGCGCCGCCGTCTCCCCTCATATATATGACATCACTGACTTCATGAGCCGTACTCTGTTTTACAGCACGTCAGAGTTTAAATACACAGGGCATAAACACACCAGCTCTTCAACTCTGCTTCTTCAAAGTTCAGCAGCCGCATGGCAACAGAGGTATGTGTTGAGAGTCATAAGACCGTGATTTGATTGATTATTAAGACCGCAGTGATTCATTAGGCATTACAATAACAATCAAGACTTTGCAACAGTTGTTATGTTCATTAGTCCCGGGCTTTGGTCAGTTTCGTACATTCAATGCTAAAAGTGAGGCGAAACAAAACGCACATTGATCTGATTTCAAACATCTGCTCAGAAATCATTTCAATCTGATGTCAAACATTCTGGCAGAGACATTTGTGACTGCAAATCTCTCAATCAAACAGCATTAAATCAGTAGTTATAACATCATATATTTAATACTGCTGCTAATGTATTAAAGTCCTTCTCTAGTACTGATGTTACAAATAAACAACCCGGAATGATATTATAGCGACTAATGCCCCAAAATAATAACATACTTCCTCCCAATTAAAAGTCTAGCCATAACAATAAAAAATAAAGGCACAGAACATGTCATGGAGAACATTTTGAGCGTTGGGTGAGTCTGTGTTAGATTTACGCTGAACCGTTACAACACATTCAAATCTACTTGAGTTACTCTAAAAATAAAAGAGAGAGAGAAATGAGCAGGTGATTTCTATTGAACAACATAAAAAAAAAATAACACGAGGTGTCCTATTTTCAGCAGGAGTGTTATGATAAAACTCAAACTGACCCCAGACCAGCAGCTGGACCAGAGTGAGTGGAACTGGAGATGAAGAGAGAGAAAATGAGGTAGACTTCTGTGTAAACACAAACACAACAAACTACGCAGACTTAACGCTCTGTTAAAAACGGAAAAGTACGACTATGTGTAACTGAAGGAGGTAGTTCTAACGTACGAGAACGAGAGTGATAAGCAACAGTCGATAGATTCAGTTAATGGTCAACGCTTCCCTACAGAATAACATCAAATACACTTATTTGGTTCGTTCCCTGAGAGAAGTTCATCCTGAGAAGGATTGTGGGTAGAAATGTACAAAAATACACTGTATAAATCTGCATGAGGTTTGGGATCTGAGTCTGTGCTATGGATATCTGTCATTTGGTGGGTTTCTTTCTCTCAGATTGTTTTTCTTCGTCTGTGCACTTGATTAAATACGATGCGCACACACACACACATTCACGTCTAATGCCTTCAAACACAGCCAGTCTTTGGTATAAAGGTCTATACCAAAACACACACAGTTAGTTTACGCCCTCCAATGGAACCACGGCACGTGCGTGACACGCCGTCTGATTTGTCAACACACAGAGGATAGGAAAGTCCATCGAGCCGACGGCTGGGAACAGTCGTGTAAGCTCGCTTTGAATCTTTTACACATTCAGTACGGTCAGAGAGGCGTCGTCTTGTCTTTGAGGACCTCAAGTGGAGGATGAGCGCCAGTTCAAGTCATAATGTGAAGCAGCACTCCTGTCTCTTTTCGGAAACCTCTGCCTGAGCACACACACACACACACACATCTGCTCATGTGATGAGATACAGAAACTTAAGACTGTTCAAAGCTTCATATCTACAGAAAATATGTCTCCCCGATGAATCTCACAGAAACATGCAAATGTCATATTTTACCCTACAGAGACAAAAGAAAAATGTGACCCTGGACCACAAAACCAGTCATAAGGTCAATTTTTCGAAATTGAGATTCATACATCTTCTGAAAGCTGAATAAATAAGCTTTCCAATGATGTATTGTTTGTTAGGATTGGACAATATTTGGCCGAGATGCAAGAATCTGAGGGTGCAAAAAATCTAAATATTGAGAAAATTGCCTTTAAAGTTGTCCAAATGAAGTTCTTAGCAATGCATATTACTAATCAAAAATGAAGTGTTGATATATTTACGGTAGGAAATTTACAAAATATCTTCATGGAACATGATCTTTACTTAATATCCTAATGATTTTTGGCATAAAAGAAAAATCTATTATTTTGACCCATACAATGTATTTTTGGCTATTGCTACAAATATACCCCAGCGACTTAAGACTGCTTTTGTGCTCCAGGGTCTTAACCATTCCTGTGAATCAGCTGGATTATCACATTTAGTGAGGTCACATGACAATGGATTGAAATTAATGTGAGACAGCATTTAAAAAAAAATTAGTTTGCTTGTTTGAAAGCTTATGATGCACTGTGTGTGGTAATGTGTTTGAAATAACGACCATGTTCAATGTGTTCTCATGCAGAATCTGTTTGCCCCACACGTATTCCCGTGGCTTCCCGTGATGAGAAGGGCTTTGAGCTGATATTGGGCATGAAGATCCATCAGAAGGCTAAGAAGATACAGGGCTCATTAGTGTCAGAGGCAGCGTATCTGCTGGACAAGAGCACCGACATTACTGAAAACACCAGGTTGGTTTTAACCTAATAGATACAATTATTTGAAAATCTGGAATCTGAGGGTGCTAAAAAATCTAAATATTGAGAAAATCGCCTTTAAATTTGTTCAAATGAAGTTCTTAGCAATGCATATTACTAATCAAAAATTAAGTTTTGATATATTTACAGTAGGAAATTTACAAAATATCTTCATGGAACATGATCTTTACTTAATATCCTAATGATTTTTGGCATAAAAGAAAAATCTATAATTTTGACCCATACAATGTATTGTTGGCTATTGCTACAAATATACCCCAGCAACTTAAGACTGCTTTTGTGCTCCAGGGTCACAAATTAAGATTTATGTAAAGAAAAATAAGCATATTTTCACTCCAAATAGTCATTACTTTGTTTAAAAAAATAATAATTATTATTATTTTGTTATTATTCTCAAGTATTCACATTACTGTAATTCATTGTTTTACTGCAAAATACTGCAATAAAATGATTTTATTCAAATCAGCAACACTACCATGAAGTATAAACACTTTAGAAATTAAATATTTAAATTTTTATATTATTTATTATTAAGTATTATTTAAATATTACAATAATGAGAATGAGATTTGTTGACATTAAAGTGAGGAGAAATGCTTAATTACAAAGAAAATAATGTCTTAAAATGGTAAAATATGCTTTATAAAGTTTTCATTAAAATAAAATAAATACAATTTATCAATTCATCATTTCTTTCTTTTGAGGTCAAATATGACTGCTGTGTCTCATGAGATTCACCCTCCCATTCCCTCCAGATCAGGACAACATGAGAGACGTCTAGGAGATGAAACGCTGCCGTAACACTCTATAAACCCTTTTGTGTTACTGAAAATCTTCTCTTGGATTTCTAAAGTTCATCAGTATTTAAGGTCGACAGAATGAAAAGGGGCTGAAATTATTGCTGGCAGTCACTGGAGCTTTCAATGACTTTGAGACATTAAACAGCAAATCTCCACAGCATGGCATTCTGGGTAAACAATGCTTACTTTGTTCAAGTGCACTTTTGTTCAGTTGTTCACTGTTCAATGGATGATTGTAGCAGATTTGATTTTAACTTTCACATCTCTGCCAGCAGCTTTAAATGATCAGATCTATCTAAGGCTTCTACATTCATTAGCTGAATGGGAGAAAAAGCGAGCAATGTGATTTTTTTTTTTTTTACTGGACCCTGTGACAAAAAAATTTTGTATGCAACATATGCACTGCAACAACTTGTTTAGGAGTACATCAGCATGGACACAAGACTGATTTTGAGTTGATGAAGCTTAAATGGTCAGCTTCATAAAGATAAGAATAGACTATTATTTTAAAAAGGCCAAACTGAACGGTATTTTGGTCAATATTCTACAAGTCTTTGACAATCACTGAAAACAAGGCAAAATCAAAAAGATCAAAAATACACATCAGTCAACTGCTGAATTCTGCCGAGTGGTCTTAAAGGGTTAGTTCACCCAAAAATTTAAATTCTGTAATTAATTACTCACCCTCGTGTTGTTCGTACCTTGCTGTCTATGGGAGGGTCAGAGAGCCCTCAGATTTCATCAAAAATATCTTAAATTGTGTTCCGAAGATGAACGAAGGTCTTACGGGTTTGGAACAACACGAGGGTGAGTAATTAATGACAGAATTTTCATTTTTGGGTGAACTAACCCTTTAAATGTTGCCGTGGAGTTGTTGGTATAATGCTGTTTACATTATGTCGGAATTACCGTAATGACAAGCGGGAGGTTCAACTGGTCAAGTATAGCGCACACGTACAGACAAAACGCATAGCCCTTAAGAGCGATTAAAATGTTTTTTGTATTCGTTTAAACTTACACAGTCACTGTCTATTGTTGTTACTGTCTCCAATAGTTTTCTATTCCGTCTCATCAAATTCTTTTTTTTTGACTGTGAAACAACTGTGGCCTGTACCACGAAGCGAGACGAACCAACTCAGAGTTTCAGAGTAGGTTTAGAGTTGACAAAACCAAACAAATCCAACCTGGTTTAGATCAGGATCAGCGGGCTCACAAAGCTCGATATAAACGTTCTCGATCAACTAGAATTTGAACCCGGCAATCTCAAAATACACTTCTTTCAGAACTGTTTTATGGCGCTTTTGTCTCCTGAAAGTTTCTATGGAAAGATGTTTTGTCAGCTGAACAACTGGCATTTTGTTAAACTACAGTACAATCCACTGAATGCACTGTACTTCCTCGTTTTCATTCCTGTCAGAAATGAAATGGCACTAACCTGACTAAGGTCTATTAGTTGTTCCGGAAGAAACAGAACAACAAATTACTGAAGAACAAAACAGCAGATGGCTGCGCTGATGATCAGTTGTTGTTGTTGTTGATGATAGCAAAATGCTTCAATGACCATCCATCCATTACAATAATTCACCAATATACACTCTTGAAACATTTCCGAGGACAAAGAAATCACTTTTAAGGCCACCGTCATTTTTGGTCTTTTTACATGAAGTCACAACCAGAGAAAATAAGGCTTTTATGAAACTCAGTTTCCTATTTGTAATTCAGAGTATGACACAGTTGAACAACTTTTCTGAAGACAGAATCTCGTCATTATGGAAGCTTATTTATAATAACAAAATAAAAGTAATTGCAACTGTTTCTCATACAATTCTGACTTTTCTCCTGACATTTCTGAGAATAAAAGCCAGAATTTTAAGATAAAAGATGCAAATACCTTTTGTATTTTTTATTCTGTGGTGAAAAAAAGCTTTATCATTGCGGTAATTCCAACAGTGTTGAACATAGCATTGTTTCCTTCGCTTTCAGTGAAGCTGCATGAGATGCATGAGGGAGGAGAGAGATCAAATCAAAACGGCATCGAAAAGAATCAACTTCATCTACCTATGTGCTCTATATAAATTACACTTTAACATTTATAATATTTCACCATATATTAATGCCTTAAATTATCACTGTGAGCTGTGGAACAGTCTGGCAATACGTTTAAATCAGTTAGTTAGTCCTCTCTGGCTGACGTTAATGTAGCTCTTAGTCTTCAACTGTTACAGTCTAATCTCAAACTCTGGCTGACAGCATCTGATCTGAGAGCCATATGTAAAAACAACCCCCCCACACACAAAAACGATTCAAATTTCCTCAGTATCCCATAATAATGTTATTGATAGGATGTAGTGAGCGTGACTATAACCACCCCCAGCCATAATAAATCTGTGCTGGCCCCTGTGGGCACTGATTGCGAGCAATTCAAAATGCTAGAGAACCCAAAGTTTTCTTTGTCATTATGTCTGAATCTGGTTTAAACTCAACATGAAATCAAACTTGATCATATTTACTTTCCTAATGCATGTTCCTGATCTTAAAAGAATAGAAATAAAGGGAAAAAAACTGCTGAAAATTTACTCACCCTCAGGCCACCCAAAATGTAGATGAGTTTGTTTCTTTATTGGAATAGATTTGGAGAAATGTAGCATTACATCACTTGCTCACCAATGGATGCTCTGCAGTGAATGGGTGCCGTCAGAATGAGAGTCCAAACAGCTGATGAAAACATCACAGTTATCCACAAGTAATCCACACCACTCCAGTCCACCAGTTAACATCTTGTGAAGTGAAAATCCATCGCTTTCGCCAAAATAAGAGTCCATAATCGATAATAACACTTCTTCTAGTAAAAAAAATACAATAAATAAAAAAGTCCTTCCGCTGTTGTCCTCTCACATAAAAATCCACCCACATATTTGTTTAGAAAAGTTTTGGATTGTTTTTGCTCGATCTGTGCATATTTCTCTCTTAATTCAAAAGAGATTACTTTTTCACTGGAGGAAATAATATAATTGAGGAATAATAGAGGACTCATATTTTAGCCGGGAGCAATGGTTTGACGTTGAAAATGTCTTAATGATGGATTTGTTTCTTACAAACACACAGATTTTCACTTCACAAGACATTAACTGGTGGACTGGAGTGGTGTGGATTACTTGTGGATTATTGTGATGTTTTTATCAGCTGTTTGGACTCTCATTCTGACGGCACCCATTCACTGCAGAGCATCCATTGGTGAGCAAGTGATGCAATGCTACATTTCTCCAAATCTGTTCTGATGAAGAAATAAACTCATCAACATCTTGAATGGCCTGATGGTACATATTCAGCCGATTTTCATTTTTAGGTGAACTATTCCTTTAAAGTGAACATTTTATCTGCATGTTATCCCAAAGGTAACATGATAACTTGCTTTTCCTCTGAAACGAGTTCACTGACGTCACTTATGCAGCACACGGCAAACATTTTTACTGAATCAAAAGCCCATTTCACTATTATGGAGGTAAAATGGCTTGCAAACTGCAACATCTGTTGCCTTCATGCTTGAGTTTTTAAAACACTGGTTCAGGTTTTTCTTCTAAGTGTAATCTGTTTTGCCTTGTGATTTTTAGTACTTCAAACACACTCTCGCTCATTTGCACACACACACACACACACACACACGCCAGTCGCAGAGTTTGTTGTGATTGCTCAGTGAGAACACGCTTGTACACGCATGACCCCCATCGGCTGATACCATAGCTGCACGGGAAGGGAGGGAGGGAGGGAGGGTCTCCTCGGTGACCCGGCCATGTGAGGTAGATGATTTCGGGTCCGGGCTCCGTCTGGATGAGGAACCTTTCGTTCGCTTTCAGTCCCGGCTTTTCCTCCAGCGCTGGGAGTGACTCCCCCGTTGAGATGCTTCCTCCGGAGAGGACGACGAGCCCGACCGGCTCCCCTCTTCCTGGGACTGAGCGGAGGTGGAGGGGCGTTGGGGGTCCTGAGACGTGGAGGGGGACAGCGCCCTCTTGTGGGGACACTGGGCCACCATGTGTGTGACACTCTGACAGTAGTGACACTTCTTTGGCTGGGGTGGAAGGCCACACTCTTTAGCGTGGTGGTCCAGACCTCCACAGTTGTAACACCTACAGAGGGATGAAAAATGCTTAATTATATTAAAACATGATGCTTGTCAATTTTACAAATCAAATTGGAGATTTATTGGAAAACAGGACTTATCTTGCTTGTTTATAGGTGCATCAGAAAAATCAGTTTGTATAATTCTAAGGGTCAGAGAGAGGGTCAGGACTTACACTACCTTTTTAATGCTTTGAAAAAAAGTCTCCTCTGCTCACCAAGGCTGCATTTATTTGATCAAGAATACAGTAATAACAGACAAATTGTGAAATATTGCATATTAAAATAGCTGATTTCTATTTGAATGTATTTTAAAATGTAATTTATTTCTGTGATGCAACGCTTAATTTTCAGCATCATTACTCCAGTCTTCAGCGTCACATGATTCTTCAGAAATAATTCTAATATGCTGATATGCTGCTCGAGAAATTATTATTGTCAATGTTGAAAACAGTTGTTTGATATTTTTAGTGGAAACCATGATACTTTTTTTTTTTTAGAATTCTTGATGAATAATATTTATTTGAAACAACAGCATTTATTTTAAACAGAAATCTTTTGTAACATTATAAATGTCTTTTCAATTTACTGAGCATAAGAGACTTCTCTCAAAAACCTTTTAAAATATCTGATTTATTCATAACTTTCAACCAAAGTTATTTTAAAAAAATTCAAAAACATAAAAAGAAATTTTAATTATTGCCAACATTTGACCAAAGTTAATTTTTATTTTTTACATAACCATGGATTGAGTTTGTTATTGGCGGTTGTGACCAGAAATTATATTTTGCATGAAGAAAATGGAAACTATTTTTAAAACCATTAAGATAAGACAGCTAACCAGATTCTGAATGCAAACAAATTAATAATATAATGTATTTAAATAATAAAGTATGTATGCATCACGTTTGTATTGCAATAACGCTTGTTGTTATGCTGATAAAAATAATGGAGGAAAATATAATTATGAAAATACCCCCCCCCCCCCCCCCCATAAATAAAAA
>NW_015657627.1:205048-208858 GCF_001515625.1 Sinocyclocheilus rhinocerous | reverse complement strand
CCCCCATAAATAAAAAAACCATAATATTCATAAAAACAAGCTTTTTAATGCAAAACATAATTTTTTCTTTCTTTCTTTTTTGGGAATGAAATGTGACCTGGACTTTTCTCAAACCCCGTGTTGGTCACTAGAGGGCAGTACAGGATAGGACTTACTCCAATAACAAATATCCCTCATAGAAATACTCAAAATACAAAAAAAAATTTTTTTTTCATAGAAAATAGGCACTACAGTATTTAATAAGTATTGTTTTAAACATATAGGAGTCAAAAATAAACCCAGCCCAGTAATTCCTACATTAAAGTGTAACAATAATAACATTATGATTCATAGCCACAAACAATACAAATAAGATTCAAGAATACAGTTTGCAGCTCTTTTGTTAGATATGAGGGAACTGAGTGACTGTGATCATGAGGAATTGTCTAGTAGTTAACAGAAACCTTGTATGTTACCATGGAGCCTTCGGTTGCCAAGGAAATTCCGGTGCATGGAAACCAGAGTAGGAAATGACATTATAGCTCTAAATATAGATAATCAAATCTCTCAGTTCCACTAATGTGTGTGTGTGTGAGTGAGAGAGAGAGAGAGAGAGAGGGATATATTATTACACTGCCCTCTGGAATACTTCATTCTGATTGGTCGATCACAGCATTCTGCAGTCATATATAGTATTTTTGTATAATAATGGCAAATTACATCTGACTACTGTCAAAGGCAAATTATTTCTTACAAAACTGTTACATGTCTCTCATATGAGTACTCTTTTAATAGTCAACGAATATTAATTTTGGAGAAAAATAGTTACTAGAAGGATTATATGACGTAAATCATCTTACACAGCATATCTGCATTAAAATATGTGTATAAATATCTATTACAGGTAAAACAATTAGTTTAAGAAAAAAACAAACATACCACTGAATGGAAATGGAAACTGAATGTTTTTTTGTTTTTTTTTAAAGACATGGGACAACTTGCCCCAACCTGCATTTACGAGGGATCTAATTATTTTAATAGGTTACAATATATTTTAAGGTGATGTTTTTACAGTGTAATTAGACAAATAAGAACTGAGTCATATTAATTAACTGCATAACCTATTAGGGTTAGGGTTAATTGGTTGTAATTATGCATAATTTACTGTTATTGCTATAGTAAGTACATGTAATGTGTGTAACTACGTCATCTTAAAATAAAATATTACCATATAATTTAATAGGGTTTAAAACTAGGTGCTTGAAACCAACATACAATAACCACTGCTTGAAAAACACAAATAATTGATTAAATTGGACTAGACATGCTATTTGTCTGTATGTGCACTGACTGTTTTGAGCCTGTAGGTGGCAGAGTGGATTAACTACAGCATCACAGCTGCATATTAGACTGACAAACTTGACAAATGTTTATGAATGACATTTTGATCATTTTGACTCCTCACACATTCACATCTAAAAACACTATGTTCATGGAAAATGGAAAATGACCATACGCATACATTTTTTATCTTTAATATCATAACATAAAAACTGAAACATGAAAACTGTGGAAAGAAAATCTTGACGGTATAATTTTCCTTATCACATCCAGACTTTACACGCAAAAACAAAAACAAAAAAACACTGATAAAGATTTCTATTAACCTCGTAATTATATTTAAAACAATTATTACATGCTTTTGAACTTTCAGCTACATATCATTTCAGTATTCACTGAAAATACAGGCAATATTTCTGTATTTTAACTGATAAACTGACATAAAATCAGATGTCTAAAAGTTTCAGATTCAGACTCTAGATACAAAGAACTGTTAAACTAAAACAATTCATTTCTCTCATGTAACTATTAATCTAAATATTTCTATTAATTAAATGATTGTATTTAAGACGATTATTACATGATCTTGAACTAACATAAAATCTAAAGATTGCGTAGTTAAATTTACACCATCATTTTTCTGATGACATTCAGACTCTAGATACAAAGAACCGTTAAACGAAATTCTTGAATCTAATCTAAACTAAAGATTTATTAAACTGATGTATTTAAGATGATAATGACATGATCTTGAACTTTTAGCTGCAAATCTTCAGTATCTGCCAAAAACACTGAAAATTATTGAGATAAAATCAGCTGTCTGATGGTTTTTAGTTACATGTACACTGTCATTGATTAGCTAGCTACCATGTTTAATTCAATTATTCAGTGACTTTAGGGAATAAACTGATTTTTACGCTTTAAGCTGTGTCCTAATATACCTGTTCAGTTTCCAACAGATTCAAGAATTCTTCATAAATTCATTTTTTATCATCAGTTCAGGTCTGAGAGTGTCACCCGATCTGTCGTCTTCAACAAAACTTCCATCATCTCATGTCTAGTTTTTTGTTAGCACATGGACTATATGATAAAGGGCTCACCCACACACACACACACACACACACACACACACACATGCATATACATACTTATAAATAGCTTTAACACAACAGACTGAAAAGACTTATTCAGTTTGTATTTTTTTGCTCTGATCACCATGGCAACGGGAAGTAGAAGACAGACTCACAATCCATGAGTCGTGAACAGAAAAGCGTTTGGCGAAACCAAACTATGAGCCGTCTACATTGAAAAGTAATTCATGTGGCTTCACAGACATTATCAATACTGGAATTGATTCTTTCATACAGAGAAAAGGAGAGAATTTGAACCCCGAAACACGTCTACATCAAATCAAAAGCAGCGAGTCTGATGAAAATGCTTGTGTAAGATCGAAATAAAAGATTTTAGATAAATAATCCTAAATAAATAAGCTATGAAATTATTCATAAATAAATAAATGATTTTATATTAAGGAATATTTTAAACAGAGGAACTGCAGTATGTAATTATATAATTCCCCGGGTCTATTTTATATATCAATTTATTATTATTTATTAATGTTATTATGCAATATAGGTACATTTTGAATTAGAAACATTTAAAACAAAATAAAATAAGTTACCCGTCTTAATTTGGGCAACAGTTTACAATAAAGGTCTCAATTGTAAACATTAGTTAATGCATTCACTAACATCAATTAACAATTAGAAATATATTTCATTAACATTAGTTCATTTTAGTCATGTTAGTTTAACAGATAGATTAAAAAAATTATTAACATTATTAAATATTAATAAATTCTGTAGAAGAATTGTTAATTGTTCATTTATGTTACATAATGTAATGTTAACAAATGAAACCTTCACAGAAAGTAATTTCTTTAAGCGTTTCGATGGATTAAGCACTAAAAGTTTTTCAGTTAGAGTGTTTTCAGCTTGTTTATTTTCATATAAAAATACAGCATGCAGTTGCATCAAACAATGGTATAAACATCATTCAATGTAAATTGTGATGATCGTAATTAATAATCGCAATTACAATTTCAAGGGAATAACTGACAATTATGATTTTTGTCCAGAGAAATCGAGACAAAATGTATTTAACTACATATCCCATCATGCTCGGCGCACTCACCGGTCTCCCTTTGGTTTGCGTTTGAGGGGCGGGGCCTTGCCTTTGGGGCGTCGGTCACTTCCCGAGCATGGGCCCCCGCCGGGCCCCGTGACCCTGAGCGACTCCAGACCTTTACTCGACCTCTTGAAGGTGAATTCAACCTGCTCGCCCTCCCGTAAGCTCCTGAAGCCCTCCATCACCAACTTACTCTGAACACACACACACACACACACACTTCATTTAATACAGATATACAAACACACTTATATCATCTATAAATATATATATATATATATATATATATTTATTAAAAAAAAC
>NW_015657627.1:164402-204766 GCF_001515625.1 Sinocyclocheilus rhinocerous | reverse complement strand
TGCCTTTGGGGCGTCGGTCACTGCCCGAGCATGGACCCCCGCCGGGCCCCGTGACCCTGAGCGACTCCAGACCTTTACTCGACCTCTTGAAGGTGAATTCAACCTGCTCGCCCTCCCGTAAGCTCCTGAAGCCCTCCATCACCAACTTACTCTGAACACACACACACACACACACACTTCATTTAATACAGATATACAAACACACTTATATCATCTATAAATATATATATATATATATATATATTTATTAAAAAAAACAGACCAGTCATAGCAATAGAGAATATTAAACATTTCATGGTATATAATAAAATCAGGGAGGGAAAGATATGACTTAAATGATTTTAGCAAATGGCTGCAATATAACAAAGAGTGAAAAATTTAAGGGGGTCTGAATACTTTCTGTACCCACTGTATATATATATAGATGTTAAAAAGAGAGATTTTCTACGTACTAGAAAAAACAACAGCTACCAATGTCAAAATCACCTTAATGTGCGTTACAAGAGCAATGTTTAAAAATACATTTGACCACTTTTCTTGCATTAAATGCACAATTTTATGAACTTCATAGCTCAAATAAAAAAATAAAAACTCATTTTGAAAAACAGATTTTTCTTATTTAAATATTTGTAATAAACCCAGTGGTTAAGGCACTAAACCAATGCCAATGACAGAAAATTAAAGAATATGCAAAAAAACAACTAAAGTACATTTATTTAGTTTAATCACACCAAATATTAGTGTAATTGTCTTAATACTAACTGCTGCCTGACAGAATCTAATACATTTGGCTCCTAGTTTAACTTTTAGGAGCCAAAATGTAAATGTAAAAATATATATATATGTAATTCTAAAATATTTATAGATATTAAACAGATTGGTCATATCTACAGAATGATCCATCAAATCTTGAACATTTCATGTCTATCGGGGAGAGAAGGATATATAGATGTTCAACAAAAAGGTTTACTAGAAATAACTTGCAATCTGTCAATATCACATTAAGCTGCATTACAAAAGCAATGTTTAAAAACGCATTTGATCTTGCATTAAAATGCACAAATTTACCACACTGAAATCAAAACCTCATTTTGAAAAACAGATGTTTTCTTATTTAAATATTTGAAGAAAAACTGCCACCTGACAGAATCGAAAACATTTGAATAATATATAGGAACCAAAAGTTTAAATCTAAAACATGTACAAATAGCTATACAGATACTTATAGACATCAAACAGATCGGTCATATCTACAGAAAGATCCATCAATTCTAATTTAACGTCGTATAATAATCCATAAGGGAGAGAAAGATATATAAATGGTTCAAGAGAGACCAATCTGTCAGTATCACCTTAACCTGCATTATGAAAGCAATCTTTAAAAACACATTGGATCATGTTTCTTGCATAAAATGCAATTTTGAAAACTAACTTTTCCTATTTAAATATTTGTAGTAAAACTAAGTGCCAGAATATGTCAGAATATTAAAAATATCAAAAACTATTAGAGAACAATGACAGACTCTAATACATTTATCACCTAGTTTAACTTTTGATTTGGATTTTCTTACATTTAAAAGTTAATACTACAAAAGTAGATACAGTAGAAGTAGACAATTCAACAAAATCTAAAATATATATATGTTATTTGACAATATTTGATAACTCTGATATTCTTGTTTACAGCTTTTATATTCAGGAGAACTGTATCCACTGTCATACAAGATGCTTGGTAGCAAATATAATTGCAAATACTTGTAACACAAATAATGTATATGACGCAAGTAAACTTTTACATTAAAATAACATTTTAACAAATGTGAATCATCGTTTTTAATGAGTGAAAATTAATTCAAAAGTCCTCTACATAAAGCACAACGCCAGAAAAAACCCACAGATGTACATTTGTATTTAATCATTCAGCAGATGCTTTTATCCAAATGAGGACCATTAAAAGCAACTTATCAAATGTATTATTCACAGTCAACACAACGTGACCAAGGTGTTTATTAGTTTATTCAAATCCATCCTTCAATTTAGAAGATTTTCTGTCATTATAAATGAAAAGCAAAGACTGATAAAAGCAATGAATTCTGTTCATTTCAGTGAAATGCAATTAAATCACCACAGAATCTGCAATTTAGCATAGATTTTTTTGAAAATGGTTTCATCACACATTACAGCTGATCTGATGAATTTATTGTTCAAATACAATTAATACTACAAAACATAGCTAAGATCTAGTTTATGATTATGCCCAAAACACAACAAATACTGACTATGTATCTATGTTTAGGCATTTGTTTGTGATTTAATAAATAATCAATTTTCCACAAGCACATTGAGAGCTTTCCAACACAAAGCCAACACATTCAAACAAGTCGACTTCATCACGTAACGGTGATTTAAGTCATGATTGTGATTCAAATGCATGAATACTAATGAATGCGATCCTGCAGCTACAGAAAGCTCTCTATGGTCTTGTCACAGAGGCAGTGCTACTTGATCATACCATTTACATTTCAATTATTCATGAAATTAAAACAGCAGTAACGTAATGCATGAATCAAATGCGAGAGGCAAAGCGCAGCTGACATGTATTCTCATCAGTTACATTCCTCTAGAAACATCAATAGATCAGTAGCGCCGCATCACAGCTCTGTTCTTTATGAATATCAGCACTGAATTCACATCTGGACTGATGAATGATCACATGCCCAGTCAACACACCGTCACAGCGCTCACTGATTGCTTTTTGTCACGGCTTCACGTTTAATTCAGCCGGGTGGGAAATTAATGCATCTTAATTGACATAATGGACACAAAAAGCATTCTGATTGAACACTTGCGATGGCGAGAAATTAAAAATCCACAGCATAAGAGAGAAGTGCATTTATCAGAAAAGCCAGGAGCAAAACCCTTCACACGCAGATATATTAGATCTTTTCTATTGGAATATCAATCTAAACAGCTCAACACACTTAACAGGATTAGAGCTTGGTAAACACACACACACACACAAATAAATGAAACAAATACATATCATTTATAATAAATACACATATATTTCTATCTGTAAGTAATAATGAAGCAAAATTTGTGAATCAGTCATTAATATTATTATACATTAATATATTGTTTTGTATATTAATAAATTAATATGATCTATTAATTATATGTTAATTTTGCCTATTATTGCAATTATTTATATATATATATAAACATTATCTATCAAATCATAGAATAAAAATTTGTCAGGTTTTAGTCCAGTGTTACAGTGTTCATCTATCTTTTTCTTTCTCTCTTTTTTCTTTTTCTTCCTTTCATCTATCTTTCTTTCTTTCTTTCTTTCTTTAATCTATCTTTTTTCTCTTTCTTTTTTCTATCCATCTATCTGTCTGTTTGTTTTTTCTTTCTTTTTTCTTTCTGTCTATCTGTTTTCTTTCTTTTCTTTCTATCTATCTGTTTGTTTTTTTCTTTCTATCTTTCTCTCTCTATTTTTTCTTTTCATCTATCTATCTTTCTTTCTTTCTTTAATCTCTCTTTCTTCTCTTTCTTTTTTCTATCCATCTATCTGTCTGTTTGTTTTTTCTTTCTGTCTATCTGTTTTCTTTCTTTTCTTTCTATCTGTTTGTTTTTTTCTTTCTATCCTTTTCTCTCTCTATTTTTTCTTTCTTTCATCTATCATCTATCTTTCTTTTTTCTTTCTGTCTATCTTTTTCTTTCTATTTTTTCCTTTCTTTTTCTTTCGTTCTTTCTGTCCCTTTTTTCTTTTACTTTCTTTCATCTATCTTTTTCTTTATTTCTGTCTTTTTTCTCTTAGATGGACTATCTTTTCTCTCTTTATTTTTTCTTTCTGTCTGTCTTTTCTCTTTCTTTCATCTATTTTTACTCTATTTCTTTTTCTTTCTATCTGTCTATTTCTTTCTTTCTATCTGTCTATCTTTTTTCCTTTCTTTCTTTCTATCTGTCTATTTTTCCTTCTTTCTTACTATCTTCTTTCTTTCATCTATTTTTACTCTATTTCTTTTTTTTCTTTCTATCTGTCTATTTCTTTCTTTCTGTCTATCTTTTTTCCTTTCTTTTTTCTTTCTATCTTTCTCTCTTTCTTTTTTCTTTCTTTCTATCTGTCTATTTTTCTTTCTTTCTTTCATCTATTTTTACTCTTTCTTCTTTCTTTCTATCTGTATATTTCTTTCTTTCTTTCTGTCTGTCTATCTTTTTCCTTTCTTTTTTCTTTCTATTTTTCTTTCTTTTTTTCTTTCTATCTGTCTATCTTTTTTCCTTTCTATCTTTCTATTTTTTCATTCTTTCTTTCATCTATTATATTTCTTTTTTCTTTGTATCTGTCTGTCTATTTCTTTCTTTCTGTCTATCTTTTTTCCTTTCTTTTTTCTTTCTATCTTTCTCTCTTTCTTTTTTCTTTCTTTCTATCTGTCTATTTTTCTTTCTTTCTTTCATCTATTTTTACTCTTTCTTTTTTCTTTCTATCTGTATATTTCTTTCTTTCTTTCTCTCTGTCTATCTTTTTCCTTTCTTTTTTCTTTCTGTCTATTTTTCTTTTTTTCTTTCTATCTATCTGTCTATCTTTTTTCCTTTCTATCTTTCTATTTTTTCATTCTTTCTATGTCTATTTTTCTTTCTTTCATTCTTTCTTTCATCTATTATATTTCTTTTTTCTTTGTATCTATCTGTCTATTTCTTTCTTTCTGTCTGTCTACCTTTTTCCTTTCTTTTTTCTTTCTATCTGTCCATTTCTTTCTTTCTGTCTATCTTTTTCCTTTCTGTCTTTTCCTTTCTTTTTTCTTTCTTACTGTCTATCTTTTTTTCTTTCTCTTTCTTTCTATCTGTCTATCTGTATCTGTAGTGTGAAAATAAACTGTAAACACTTTCCATTTATAAATATGTGATTCCTTTCTTTTTTCTTTCTATCTGTCCATTTCTTTCTTTCTGTCTTATCTTTTTCCTTTCTATCTTTTCCTTTCTTTTTTCTTTCTTACTGTCTATCTTTTTTTCTTTCTCTTTCTTTCTATCTATCTGTATCTGTAGTGTGAAAATAAACTGTAAACACTTTCCATTTATAAATATTTGAAAAAAATATTGTAAGTAAATGTTTTATTAAAATCAATTGTTTTGCGAGAAAATAGTATTTTTCTCTTTCTACTTTAAAATATGTGTGATTCAATGCTTTACTTCATTCTTTGTAATGAATTCTTTACTAGCACTTTCTGAGTGAAAATTGTTTCTACACCAAATGTGTGTTTCTATTTCCAGGTCAAAGTTCAGAGAGAAGCAGTGCAAGCAGGAAGATCAGGCAGCAGCAGACACATTTCTGATGTCTGAACTCATCCAATAAAGCACAATTAAGAAATGTAATCCATGAGCACAGGAGAAGATGTGTGTCACATTGTTCCGCTCACTGCAGGGAAAAAAAGCAGAAACTCAAGAGACGGAAGACAGAAAGCAGGAGGGAGAAATACGGAGAGCGCCACCAAAGGGCCGGACATATCGCACATCACCCCTCCTCCACATGTTTTCATCCTTCACTGTGACCTCTGACCTCTGCCCAACCCCCTTCAAACACACACACAGGCATCCCGTTTCCCTGCGTTAAATTAACAACACACTTCTGCTCTGACTACAAGACGCACACGCAGTATTTGATCTGCTGACACACACTACATCACTCCACACACACTCCTGATAGCAGCCGGATATGAGCTCTGTGTGTGTGTGTGTGTAAAGTGCACACGGTCAACTTACTTCTGATTGAACTACCTTTAACTTTACATTTTAAAAATGCCTTTGAGGATGATCACATTGTTTATAAATGAGTGTGAATGTACAGAATTACAAAACATTTGACAAGAACTGAAACAATTCGATCAAAGAGACGATTTAGACGTTCACGTTGATTTTATGTTTGTGTCTGTTTGAATTACGATGAAGCTTAAAAATAAAAACATATGCACAGAAAACAAACAGAAACAGAATCAAAACTAGTTTATGTTTGTTTGTCATGAATTCTTTTGTTACTTTTTGTGTTTCTTCATTATAATAAAACATACCAATGTAGCTTATTGTCTTTTACTGAAAGCTTGTTATTTTTTAAAAAACAAACATAAACAGCTGTCTAAAAAAGTAAAAGAAGTCATAGCTTTTGGTATCTGGTTTATGTTGCCTTTTTCTTATCTGTCCAAACCATTTGACTTGAGATTTTAAACCATTCTAAACAGAACTCACTTTTACATTTAACATTTGTGCTCTTGGCAGATGTTTTCTTTAAAAAAGACACTTCATTTTATTTATTTATTTAGTCATTTAGCAGACGCTTTTATCCAAAGCGACTTACAAATGATCATTTAATGAGTTTGTGATTTTAATCAAGTATAGATGTGTCTTATGAGACCACAAATCAAGTCCTAAAATTAAACTAGCAAAATAATAATAAACAGCTTTTTTTAATTTCATTCAAGAACCAATTCAACCAGTGAGCATTAATCAACAAGTCAAGCATTAATAAGATTATTAAATTAGATTATTAAAAAATGAGTTAATAAAAAATACATTAAAAAAAATACACTGCAAATTTTTTTTTTTACAAATATACAAAAAATTAAAATCATTAGATTTCAGTGCTACAAAGCTGTGACGGAAGTCTACACGGAGGACCCGAGACCCGAGGACCCGACCCGGGATCCTGGAACTTTCTTGGCAAGGAGGATTGTGTGCATCACAGTCAGGTACAAGGGAGAAGGCTTCTTACATTAGGTAAGACAAAAAGTTTAATTTTCGCAACTTGTTAATAGCAATTTGCTGTGGAATATGTGCCGATCGGGTCCAGTCTGGTCTGTGTCTTCCCGGCCGGGTTCGGGTCCATCTTTCAAATAATTGACATCCGCGTCGGTTCCGGGTAGTATATTTTTGACATTTCTCGGTTCTGCACGGGCCCGGGTCCAACTTTCAAAATAATAGACGGGTCCGGGTCGGTTCAGTGTAGCACATTTAGGGGTCTCTTCGGGTTCGAATTTTTGGACCTGTGTAGACCTCTACACGGAACTCTTGGAAAGTGAGCGTTTGTTTTGTTTGTGTCAGATCAGCAGCTGGCTCCACCCACACACTCACTCCATATATGGGCAGAGCTGAAGGAGGAAGTCATGTGACCTGCAGCTTGTGTTGAGATGGAGAAATGAAGAACTGAACAAATGGAGAAATGGAGAATAAAAGAGCAGGATGCAGAAGAGATCGAGCGCTGGAAGAAAATAAAATAAATAACAGTGAACAAAACAAGGTAGAGAGAGCGAGAAAGAATACTAAAGACAATATTGGAGAAAACAGAAAATGAAAGCTCAAGTAAAAGCAGAACTAAAGTTTAGATGAAAACAGAGAATCTATAAAAGTAAGATCAGCAGAGGATAAAATGACATCAGCAGCTAATGAGAACATAATGAACTACATTCATAACATGTTCTGGGTCATTCCTGTTATACAGTATTTTCATGTCCTCATTATGGGTCTTAACATACTAAATAAAATATTAAACTCAGTATAAACCTAATCATTTTAAAGATAAAATCATTTTAATTTCAGTTTTGTCACAACTACTATCACAACAGGGAATAGTAAATAAACTAAAATATATTTACATTCACTGCTATACGTACAAATACAGTATTATTACTAATACTAAATTGGGAGTACATTGAATTTTAAATAGCCTAAACCTTAGTTTAAGCAGATATTATTTTTGCAGTGCATTATACACTTCAAAAATAATAATTAAAAACATTAAAACAAATAAAAACATTACCAATTTTTCCTGCATCCTGTTTCTCTAATCAAAATATTTCAAACTAAATTTCTCGTTTACTTAAGAAAACTGTTTTTATTAGCAATTAATATATTGTTTTTTTTCCTGCATGAGTTCTCAATATCACAACCTATCCTGTTAGCCTTTAACTTACAAAACTGGCAAGACGAAAAAAGTATTAAGAAGGGATGCTATTAGTTGGTTCGTATCACACTAAAACATTTTGTCTTTATTACTAAACTATAAAAATGTTAAAAGAATATAAAAAATATATATATTAAATTAACTTCAATTGACACACTCATGTACACAAACGTTGTGTAAATCAAATTATAATAGTGTAAAGTGCTTCCTTAACGTCCTTAAATGACAACACAAACGTATTCAGTTTTTACGTTACAGACCACAAACATTCTGCATAACAGGAATGAGCATAAATGTATGCATCCACTACAGGTCTCATAAACCTGTGATTGTAAACCTGAATTATCCGTCTTAGATCAAAGATTTTACACTCCAATATATAATATAAGATACTTGTCAGCTTGCTTGATTTAAAGAAGTCGAAGTATTAGTTTCTTCTTAAATCTGTTTAAAAATGTCGATTTCACATAATAAACATTTTCAGCTTTCATTATTTACTGTGTAAAATAAGTGCCAATTTGAGGAATTGTGCATCTCATCTGCTATCATATATTTCATCCTGCACTCTAGATATCAGTATTGGCATCAGCAGTTTAAAAAACAAAGGGATGGAGCACAGGATGAGGAGAGCAGCATGTATATATGTTAGAGGAGGAGTGAGATCTGTGCAGCAGTGAGAGGAGGAGTCTGGATGAGAGCTTAATCTCACTAGGGGCCCAGAGAAGCCTCACAACACACACACACATTTAACTAGCTATGGAAATAAGGACATACCGCAGAACCCATCCCTAAAAGAACAGCATTTCTATAATTAAAAAATATTATGTACACTACAAATAATTTTTCCAGTTAAACTTGACCTCAGTTGTCCTCAAAGGGAGATTTTGCACACTTTTCGACATAAATTTGCCTTTAAGCTATAGTAAAGTGAGAAATAAGTGTAAACGCTGATTACATATTTAAGAACTTCAACCTGTCAGTTCATTCATACAATTTTTATTTTATACACACTTAAAAATAAAGGTTCTTTATTGGCATTGATGGTTCCGTGAAGAACCTTTAACATCCATGAAACCTTTCGATTACTCCAAAGGTGCAAAACCCTTGATTTTTTAAGTGTATTTATTTTTACAATTACAACCTCTTGAGCTATAATACAATCTGGTATCATAGCTCAGTGTAATTGACTACTTTTAACCAACAACCTATAGAGGTCAATATACAAGATCAAATGTACAAGTTCAAATTCAAAGTAATAAAGATAAAACAATTTATATCAATAACAGTTTTTGTTAAACATTTCTCATAAAGGGAAATGACATTTTGTCAGATTTAGTTCACATCTGGAGATCAATTTGTGCACAAACTATAGCAAAGTGAGCAACAGATATAAAAGGGACAACATCACTGCACAAACAAAATAAATTAATAAAGGTTCCAAAAACAACAATACCAAAGCACTGTAAAAAAAAAGAAAAGAAAAAAAAAGGAATTCAAATTTAAAACTTCAGTCTCTGCTTTAAAATTGTAAGTATCATCAAACGGGCTCTACGAGTTACTTCATCTCAGTTTTTAAAATCTCGCCTAGTTGAATCTCATATAACTTGCCATGACTTACTGATCATACCATTTCAGAAGAACAACCCCAAAGAACCTTTCAGTAAACGGTTCTTAAAATAACCATTTTTACCTAACATTTTAAAAACATTTTTCCACTTTAAAGAACCTTTTTGTGCAATGGAAAGGTTTCATTGATGTTAAAGGTTCTTGTAGAACCATCAAAGCCAATAAAGAACCTTTATTTTTAATAGTGTATATAGAAACACATGAAATGATCGAGTCATATACAGTGACACATTTATAAACAACAACATGCATTCGTGCGGTTAGACTAACACACGCACAAACACTGCAGGAGGTGCAGCATTCAGAAAAATCAAACACAAAGCTCCTAATGAAACACACACACACACACACACTGCAGTGCGTTGATTCAGAGTGTGAGGGCCGGCCAAAGCCACGCCTCCTTTCCCTTTTTTGTCTTTAACGAAATTCCTCTTTTAAAGAATGTTAGAGGACCCCAACCCCCACCACACACACACACACACAGAAATCCTCTTTACACATACAAACAAAAACACACACACACACAACATGCGTTCTCTTTTCTTCTGACTCACACTTTTTCCTGTCCTGGATTGACACAGAAAGCTCATGGATTTGTAGGAGATCTAAAACACTAGTGTGTTTCAATGAGGATACTGTATTGATGTACTGGTCGCATTAAAGGAGGCTAATGTAACAACGGTAACACTTTACTTAAAGCCTTTATATATAATGCATTTAAAAAGTATTTGAATGCATTAATTATGCCTTGTAAAGCACTTTATGATGCACTGTATGATAACTGTAAACACAATTCTAATACTTATCTATTCATTGTTACACACACTTAGAAAGTATAATGGACTAGAACATGACAAACGACCAATTTCAGCTGTAACAAGGAATAGGCAAATATTATATGCATTTTAACATTTAACTTTAAAAAATAACGCATTAGAATTTACATTATGAATAACTTCATAATGCATTATACATAAGTGCTTCAAAGTAAAGTGTAGCCAACTTTTGGTTCAAAAAACATGCACCATAAAGTAAAAGTACAATTAATATACGTGCACTGAGAAAGACTGCTTCATCAAATTTAATAATAAACCAACTTTAAAGATTAAATTTTAAATTATAGTCAGTGTGCTGGAACTGGTATCAGTTCAAAAACAACAATAACCTACTTTATCTCAAATAATTCACATTACTTCTTTGATATGATATTAACTATTTTGGCTGTCATTCATAGAAAAAGTAAAATTCTAAAATGTTCAAAATATAAAATTATAAAATGTTAAATAAAATATTTAAATCAGCTGTCAAGTCAAAAACAGTTTTCAACTGAATACTAATAAAATAATGCTGATTACATATTCATATGCAATGCCGATTCATTCATACAATTTTTATTTCAGCTACTTTTATAATTACAACTTCATAGCTATGATAATTTATCATAACTCGGTGTAATCAGCTTCTTTTAACACCTACAGATCAATGTACATAATAAAACATGCTAAGAATAAAAAATATATATATATATATATCTCAAAAACAGTTTTGGCTGAACATTTCTCATAAAGGGGAAAGACATCAACACATTTTCTTAGGCAGACATTACGCAAACAGCAATGCATAGCTACGTTAAGGTCATGGGTTCAATTCCCATGGTTGTATGAATGAACTGATAAAAAAACAATAACAATCTGGATAAAAGCGTCTGCCAAATGCATACATGTATTGTGCTAAACCACACAGTTCATTCTTGTTTGTAAGAAATGTGGCGTACTGCCAAACGAAACATGCTGTTTCTAATACATAATATCAGGTTTAGACACACACGAAGGGAATAATCAGCTGTACACACTCTGCTTATCACACACACTGCACAACGGCTGCACATCCTAGACGACACACAAACACACACCCTGCGCAGCATAAAAGCTTTTTCATTTTCAGTGTAGCATGAAGGCACATGTACGTGCAGCATTCAGACACAAAGAACCCAAATAAACCTCCGCATAGCAGCGAAATGCAAATCTTTATCAGAGACGTTATGGATTACAGCTGCTTCTGCCATTAGTCTGTCTAACACACACAAGCAGCCTCAACATCATGACCTGCATCTGCATGATGCTAAAATCAGCTCGAGGGTTCAAAACATACAAATAATTAAGCAAATTAATGCTGCAAACAGTGAATACTGCAGCTAACCTGTGATAGACTAATATATTTAAGCATTCTGAGAATATCAGATAATAATTTGCTTCCTTGGATGAGTAAAAATGCGGTATTTTGCTCATGCAACACCGCTGTGAAAAGATAATGCACCAAAGTAAATGTAAAAGCATCAGTGAAAACTCATTTGCTATCATTAAATTGTTTTATGCAAACATCGCCATTATATTATACACCTCTGGAAGCCACTGTGTGTTTGCTAGTTTCAGGATTTTCATATACAGTAAAGGAAACACAGGAATGACTGCAAACCAAACAGCTCTTCCAGATGACAAACACGACTCTAATCAATACACTTTCCCATGCGATGAGGAAAAAGCAGGCTTCGTTTTCCAAATGCATTCGGTATAATTGTTTACTTCATGCTTATCAGAAACATTTTATCAGTAGTACAAGACATTCTTATAATAACTACTCTAATGCATGCAAGGTAGGAAATGTTCCATGCTTAACCTATGTACACAGATTTCACATTTAACATCAAGACAGCATGGTTTAACCTGTGCTTTACAACACAGAGTAACTAGCGCATTTATTGTGCATTTCAACAGATAATTCAGTAGACAATCTGCTGAATTTGCAACTACAGATGTGGAGATTTCATTTGATTTCAACAAGCTCATTTCTAACCATTTGCATTAATTATATATATATATATATATATTAGATAAGCTATCAACAGTATGTTATTAAACTCAATGGCACGCATAACAGTCTGACTGTATCTGGCTGCTGTTTGTCTTTTTTGAGAACTGCATTTCCCAGAATGCACTCAGGTTTACGGGCTACTAGCACAAGAGGTTCATGTTTAAGCTCATGCACAAAAATTCATTTCCACACAAAATCGAAATTTAAATGAAAAATGAATGAAATTTGCCTCAAAAAAATATTGTATAACAATTTAAAACGGCCTGTTTAAAATCACTTCAAATAATTCTGTACATATTTAGAATGCCTGCTATCAATTTCCTTAACTGTGCTAATTCAAATGTTATACTCTAAATCAACAAAATTGTATTTTTAAACAAAACAATTTGTCTAATATATCCATAAAAACACTAATCACAAGATAAATACATAAAGCAAAATCTCTTTTACTTAAAAATGGTTTTCAGCAATTGTAATTTGGTTACATCATAATAAAAGATTATTAAAACGTTGTTGAATTCGAGAAAAGATTGCACAACTGTGATTTTAATAACTAGAGATATTTACACGGTTTTAAATTCTTTAAAAAATACTAGATAGATGGATGGATGGATGGATAGATGGATAGATGGATGGATGGATAAATAGCCACTTGTTTCCTGTGCAAACTAGCTGTTATGTTATTGAATTTCAGATTTAAAGGATTGTGCAGATGTGTTTTGTAACAATGGAAATGTTAAGTCCCAGGAATCATTTTAACATCTCATTAACATCCAGCAGTAAACATAACACTGCTTGACAATATTATCACCAACAGATAACAAGAACACAATGTAACAGAAAGCAGCAAAACTGACATCAAAACAACAGTGCAGTGAGCTTGAGTGCTAATAGAACTCAGAAGAAACCTCTGCTTTTGTTCTTTAAGTCTGCGTATGCTATTTTAAGGGGCCGTGGAAAGCCTGGAAAATGATGAAAGGAGATAATTTCCGGTTTAGTACATGCGTCCGTATTGATTTAGCTCTGAATGTCCATGAGAAGAAGACGAAATATTGTGAAAGGGGGGCTGAACTACACCCATGTAAACACGAGAGCACATGATGTTCAGTACAACAGTTCACACCGAAATCGCTTGCCATTCTTCAAAAGTCTGGTTGTGAATGCCGTCTGATCATCGTGTGCTCCGTGTGACACATTTTCCGACATGTTGGCAGGTTTATCAGACATGTTCCTGTGAGCATGAAACGAATAAACGCCAATGTCACGGGCTACTCTCTCTTTTCTCTTCCTAATAAAGGTTCCATTAAGAGCTGCATCGTAAATACCTCCGTGTTTACTACTAATACGCCGTTCGTCTGGTGATATCAATGGAGAGTGAAGATGCGTTTTTGGCGTTCTTAAAGTGACAGAGGATGAAAACACAAGCGCATGTTTACTTCTGCTTTCCTCCAGCACATCTGCTGCTGATGTCAATGAGATGCGACATATAACGTGAAAAAGAGTCAGAGGAGCTGAACGGCTGAAACCCAGCACGTGCATTATTGGACTTACTTGGTGAACGAACACGTCTAGTGGAGGGTCCACTGGGCTCAAACGGCTCTTCATCACACGTACAAACAACGTAAAAAAACGCGGTGGACAATATGAGTTCGCGTGAAAAGAGATGTTAAAAAAAAAAAAAGCATCGTAACCTTCGGCCATGTTTCCCCGCGGACCCTCCGTTCCAAAGTTCCAGCGAAATCGTTTCCTCCGTGAAATGGGGTGATGCGCGTCACCGTCGATCCGACATCCCGATTTCCAGCGGGCACAAATTTAGCGCGCATGGTACGGCGTGCGTCTCCTTTTTGGATATTTTGTCATGTCTCTTTTAACATCTCCTATCCCCTCTCGCTGCTGATGTCAATGAGATGCGACATATAACGTGAAAAAGAGTCAGAGGAGCTGAACGGCTGAAACCCAGCACGTGCATTATTGGACTTACTTGGTGAACGAACACGTCTAGTGGAGGGTCCACTGGCTTCCCCTCGCTGCTGGTCATCGATATAAATCCAAACCCCATGCGGACATTAAACCACTTGCAGTAACCCGAGCCAGCCAGAATCTGCGGCGACCCGACACCTTTGCGCGGCCCTCCTGTGCGGTCAAGGGAGAAAAGCCCATGATGTTGTGTGCTGATGTTTGAGATGTAGCCTATACTTTTTCGCTCGCTCACAGCGCTGCACACGTGACTCCTCTGTGAGCCCGGGAGAGGGAGCGGACTCGGAACCGGGCTGGACTTCAGCTCTACAGCTGCGTCACGTAAAAGCATCAGGTTCAGTTTTCTAACGCGTTATGACGTCTAAAATCGGTTTTGTGCGTGTTCCGTACGTCATTCGAGAGACCATAAAAAGTCCAGCATTTTAGTTTTTTTTTATTTATATGTAACAATTTTAATGATGCGTTAGCCTATGTAACCAAATTCCAACCGCTGGTAACCACAGTCATAATACTTTATAGTCTTATGAAAGTAAATGCTTGTATAACACGTCATTTTTAATGTTCTCGCTTGTTGTAGCGAAATGCAACAACAAAAGTTTTCCAGAATGTATCTCTGTATACAGAGGGTAGTAGATTTTTTCTAGAAGTGTAGCCTACTATTCCATTAAACTGTAGGCTAGACTAATAATCGTCGTAGCATATTTTGTAAAGTTGTTTTAAGTTATGCCTTTATGTCATTAACCAAAAAGACGTTTGCGCGGCCCTCCTGTGCGGTCAAGGGAGAAAAGCCCATGATGTTGTGTGCTGATGTTTGAGATGTAGCCTATACTTTGTTCTAGGTGTGTACACAATGACCGTGGGTCTGCGTGGGCAGCGTTTCTGAGGGAAATCCCCCAACTACTACTCAACAACATGCATTCAATGCAACGATATGTCTTCAACCAGGGCCGTAACCACCACTACAGACGCCCCCGTTTCTTTATAATCAATTAATATATGGGGGTTTTCAGTGACAGACTGTTAAACTTTTACATTTAGGTACCTTAACCTTGTATATATTCTTACACCCTTGTCTACAACCCACCCTCTGGAAAACTAGAGAAACTCAATGAAAAGTAGAGCTACACTTCAGATGGGATGGCATTGCTCAATGTGCCTAGTTAGTAGCTACACTATGTAACTTCTTGCACATCTACCGTATGTGAACCGCCTGGCGTGCTGTTGCTGTTGCTATCTTTCTGCTTTTGTTTAAACGTTTCCAAAACATTCCATATTATAGTTCGGGAGAAATGAGATCATCACTAGCTAATTATCGTTTGTTGAAGCACACTGCAGTTTGCATTTGTTGTTTGCTGCAGTACAAACGTCAATGAGACTGATTTAGAATAAGAAGATCTTTATTGACCAAGTCCTCACGCACATGGATTTTTTTCTGGGTTACATCAGCTTTGCGCACTTGAAAATATATAGCCTACATGATGATACCTACGTCAATGAACATCTAGAAAGAACAAACACGAAGACATAAAATATACGTATATAGAGTGTATTGCAACAGTACAGGCTATAAATATATATATATAGCCTTCAAACTACATGATCTGTTGATTCATGAAAAGTGAGCATTGATCCAAAAAAACAACTAGCAAATCACCCCCCCTTTTTTCCTGGTAGGCTATATAAAGTGATAAAACATGGTAAACATACACATTGGTATGAACACAAAATGTAACCCATATAGCCTAATGGAATGTTCTAAAAATGAAAATATGGAACGGATGAAATGCAATCATACTTTCACACATACTTTTTCTGTTTCTGTGCTTATTGTGTTCTTTTGAATTGGAGCTATCTGAGTGAATAGTAGCCTACTAAAAAAAAAACGAATCAAATGTGCATTAAACCAACAAGTTGAAATGCAAAGATTAGGCTAATGGAAAATTGACATGTGAAATAATTGTCTCCTGTTATAAAAATGTGATGTTTTCGTTTCTACAAGACATTCGTTCAGTAAACGTTTCTGACAAGCTCATGATCAAACCTGATGCCTTGGCAGAGGATGTTTTTCTCCGTCTTTGAGTCAGAGGAAAAACACGTTGGAGGAGTGAATCAACAACTACCCCCACCGCTTCTACGCTCCGCCCATTTCACCCACCCCCACCCATCCATGCCGACCACCCTCCGGATGTTCCGTACGTCATTCGAGAGACCATAAAAAGTCCAGCATTTTAGTTTTTTTTTATTTATATGTAACAATTTTAATGATGCGTTAGCCTATGTAACCAAATTCCAACCGCTGGTAACCACAGTCATAATACTTTATAGTCTTATGAAAGTAAATGCTTGTATAACACGTCATTTTTAATGTTCTCGCTTGTTGTAGCGAAATGCAACAACAAAAGTTTTCCAGAATGTATCTCTGTATACAGAGGGTAGTAGATTTTTTCTAGAAGTGTAGCCTACTATTCCATTAAACTGTAGGCTAGACTAATAATCGTCGTAGCATATTTTGTAAAGTTGTTTTAAATTATGCCTTTATGTCATTAACCAAAAAGACGGAAACGTTTCTTATGCACGCATTTGGTTTCCTTTAAAATGTACTAAAAATATTTTTGTTCTTCTGCTGTTGCTGTTGCTATCTTTCTGCTTTTGTTTAAACGTTTCCAAAACATTCCATATTATAGTTCGGGAGAAATGAGATCATCACTAGCTAATTATCGTTTGTTGAAGCACACTGCAGTTTGCATTTGTTGTTTGCTGCAGTACAAACGTCAATGAGACTGATTTAGAATAAGAAGATCTTTATTGACCAAGTCCTCACGCACATGGATTTTTTTCTGGGTTACATCAGCTTTGCGCACTTGAAAATATATAGCCTACATGATGATACCTACGTCAATGAACATCTAGAAAGAACAAACACGAAGACATAAAATATACGTATATAGAGTGTATTGCAACAGTACAGGCTATAAATATATATATATAGCCTTCAAACTACATGATCTGTTGATTCATGAAAAGTGAGCATTGATCCAAAAAAACAACTAGCAAATCACCCCCCCTTTTTTCCTGGTAGGCTATATAAAGTGATAAAACATGGTAAACATACACATTGGTATGAACACAAAATGTAACCCATATAGCCTAATGGAATGTTCTAAAAATGAAAATATGGAACGGATGAAATGCAATCATACTTTCACACATACTTTTTCTGTTTCTGTGCTTATTGTGTTCTTTTGAATTGGAGCTATCTGAGTGAATAGTAGCCTACTAAAAAAAAAACGAATCAAATGTGCATTAAACCAACAAGTTGAAATGCAAAGATTAGGCTAATGGAAAATTGACATGTGAAATAATTGTCTCCTGTTATAAAAATGTGATGTTTTCGTTTCTACAAGACATTCGTTCAGTAAACGTTTCTGACAAGCTCATGATCAAACCTGATGCCTTGGCAGAGGATGTTTTTCTCCGTCTTTGAGTCAGAGGAAAAACACGTTGGAGGAGTGAATCAACAACTACCCCCACCGCTTCTACGCTCCGCCCATTTCACCCACCCCCACCCATCCATGCCGACCACCCTCCGGAATTCACCCCTGCCCCCAATCCCCCAACCCCTGCACCAGTTCTGCTGTCGGAGATGCTGTGTGTGTGTTTGCTGGTGTGTGGAAGAGATGGATGGTGGTCGTGCCATTACGGCGCAGGTCACGGATCTGGTCACCGGTGTCAGATGATATGGAGTTTCTCATTTCCTGCACGAGGGTTTCCCATCCACCATTCATAAAACGGCCCCGCGAGCTCCGGGAAACACGTCCAACGAGGTCACGGACACACCCTAAACGTCCCCGTTTGATCCCGTTAAAGTCCGCAAGCATCGAATAAGTTCCAGGACAGACAGATAAATAAAGATGATACTCGGTGGTTTATGTCTAGCTACTGGAAACGCAAAACGGGTCCGCGTGACTTTAGAAAGTCATTTAAATCAACAGCACTCAGGAATATTGATCTGAGGTAAAAAAAATAGGCTTGTGAGTGTAGTTTAGAAAAATAAAACAAGCAAAAGCGAGGCGTAATTCATCAGCCGATGAATATTACATATAAATGTTAATTGATTTTGACTTGTTGAGTTTATTGCTGGACTGAATAACAACACTCTAAAAACTTCCCTAAATCCACAAAGAAGTATCGATTATATAGGCTATAGGCTAACAGTCATGAATGCATTAAGTTTCAATTAAAGCCATGACAAAATACTTTTGTAAATGTAAAATTACATTTACATTTTTAAATGATTGAACAGTAATACACACTAAAGCCATAAATATTGCTTAACATTTTAATTGTTTCAATCCTGAACTGTTCATTAGCAAGGGTTAAACTTTTTTTGATTAGCAAGAGTTAAACTTTTAAAGTTTAACGTCTGAAGGATCTCTCGTTTTCTTTTTAAATAAACAAACCAAACTTTTTCTCTCTGTCAGAGCAAAGTTTAGACACTGATTCTTCAAATCCAAACTCATAATCAAACACCAGAAGAATGTGTGAAATTATCTTTTAAATCAGGACTATGCAAATAGGTGCTATTGAAATGCAAAATACCAATTGACATGTTCATTCATAAGCTCAATATTTGAAAAAAGAAAAAAAAAAAACTGAATTTCACTTACAAGAACTTTCAAACACATACTGAATATAAGATGAACCCCAAAACACTCCCTTGGGTCTTCAGATTAGCCATGTATTTCGACTTTCCCTCCAAAGTGAATATAAAAATATTAATTTAAGCTTAAAAAAAGCTAATTCAATTGAAATCATTTTGTCAACACTGCTAGGAGACAAGATCCCAGTTTAACCCATCAATAAAGTGAGTTTGCAGCAGAAGGTTTACAGAAGTGATTTGTGCAACAAAACCGACAGATTGGAGGGTCTGTTTGGATGTATTGAGCAGTTCGGATCCGCCATACCTTCACCTCACCCACCCCCATCCAGCCGAACCCCTGAGGAAACGCATAGTTGTCAATAGAGTTCACAGAGTTTATTCAGCTCTTCTCCTTTCTTTTGGTTTAATGCTGCATTCGTTCAATCCTCCATCTCTCCAAAATTATCCACCGAAGCCAATACAAACCCGACCGTTTTTTAAACCGATTGGATAATAATCAGAGGTAAATATCAAGTATGAGGGGAGGATATTTTAAACGCTTCATTCTCAGTTTTACATGTGAAGGCTGCTGCTGAATCAATTGTTCTTACAAAGACCAATACAACTGAGGTTTCATTATAAGGTAAGGACGTATTCTATTCAAAACACACACAACATTCGAATTATAATTAGTTCTTAAAACAGTTCTGACCTATAGTCACATTCATTTTAAAAACAGTTTTATGTGCACTATATGATAAACTGAAGAGTTAAAATAGAGATCCTCAAAAAAAAAAAAAAAGGGATTTTCTACAAAATTCCGATGCAGTGTCTTAATTTTCACAGTTCGATCATAGCTTAAAATATTAGTCTTTATCGTAATTTTGTCACACACAAAAAATATTTGGGACAGAGATGATCAGTTGTTTCTTTTGCCAGACACCATTTCAGATGTTGTTTAGGCTATATTTTTCGTTTCTATTAAATTGCAAAAACGTTTTAAAACGTTATTAGATTTCAGGTTCAGGTTTATTTCTGTTTAAAAACGCAAAAGACAACGTTTTACTATTGCTTATAACAATTTTTTTTTAACAACAAAAAAGTATTACAATTTTTGTCTTCTCGATTTCGGTAGGCTATATAAAAATTACCCGTTAAGCAAAACCGAAAGCTTGTATTCATTAATTTATGTGTATTTATTATGATTTTATCTGAGTTAGTCGTTACAAAAAAAATCTAAATGAACTGGCTTCATGTATTAGCTATCTTTACTGCAAAATAGCTAATACTCAACAGATAACAGTGAAAACATTTAAAATATTTGATATGCATTCTAAACAACTTGAACATTCTCTGTAAAATAGTAAGAGATCTAACGTGGGTTATTTCTGTTGGCGGCTGATTCCGCCTGAACGCTCCTTTATTACGTCACAATTAAATGATGACGTCGAACGGAAGTATGAAAGGAGCATTCAGAATTCTTTTCCTCTCCTTCTGTCTTTCACTCGCTCCCTGTAAAAGGACCTGACCACGACTTTTCCCCGTTTAAATAGTTTAATCATATTATATGATCATGTTATAGATTGTGACATGGTTTCATAAAGGTTCAGCTCTCAGACCATTCAGACAGGTTGATCTGCAATGTTCATGCGCTCACAGAAAGGATATTATTGTTAGCTGTTATGTTCGTATTTATTTCTAGAAGACACTTTATAAATATCTCACTCACCTGAAATGGAGTGCACGGCCATGCTGTATGTCCTCCGTGTCTGACCTTGTGAAGAAGTCAAAAATAGTGCAATGGTTATTTTTGATTAACATCGGGCGTAACTTAACTTCTTCTGTTGTAGCTTTTATGCTAATGCACCGACCGAGGGTTTGTTTTAGTTTTGTTTGTGCTGCTGGTGGCGCGTTCATTTGCGCAGAATGGAGGAATTTTCCAGCATGAATATTTCATAGCGCCCGTGAAATATAAGAGGAGTTTAAATCGCTCCTTTAATCCAAACCTAGAATAATAAATGTGGTAACAGGCGCACAAGCACGTGCTTTGATTTCAGACACACCGAGGAAAATAATAATTACTATCATATTTAAATAGAATTATTATTTTACGCGGGTGTTTTATAGTGATGCGTTTAAGTTAAAGTCAACCGTTTACATAGCTAGAATAAGATGAAATTCTATACCTGTAGCCTATATGATGTGAAGAGATCTTGAAGTTTCAAATCCAAATTAATGTGGATAATAAAACGAAACTTTTCAGAAAACTTCTGACAATCTTTGTAAAGCCCATTCGCGTCAAAATATCCCGTCAAATACCTGTTGAAAAAAAAAAACCAGTCTGGTCATTCGAGCTCTTTTGATGTACGATTTCAAAACATCCCAACTTTTCTGTGAACGTATGCGTTTATAGAAAAGCAACTTCGAATGTAGGTCAGCAGAACATTCAATGTTGCTTGTAAACAAATGCAATTATGACATTAATACTGCTATTCTTGTGTTTCATAAACATAGTTAAATTGTTAGATTTGTTTAAACGGTCAAGTCAAATGACCGAACTGTATTCTTATTCAAATAAAACGTAAACCACCAACTACCATTAACGTTTTCTCTTATGCTTTTTCAGTGAGGATATAAAAAATGTCTGTAAGATGATACACACATGATTGAATGACGGGCTCTGATTGGCAGCCATTTTGTGTGAACGTTCCTTAAATTCAAGACAAAATCCACACAAGGAAAATAACAAACTAACTAAAGGTCACTGGATTTATATTTTAAGTGTAATAAAATCAAAATCACTAGCTGGCGTGTCTTCATCTTGTGAGGCCAAATAAAAAACATCATATTGGCAGGGGTTGATGTGGTTCAGTCTGCTGCAAGGTTACAGTAGGAAGAATTTACTGCCAGCAGCGCCCTCTGGCTGTCAATCAGCGCAATGACGTCAGTGTGGGAAATGGTTCAGCTATGGCAAGCCGTTTTATCTTAAAATATTCCCAGCCTTACTCATCGTAATTGCATTGTTACTAGTAACAATTGAATTAGAGAGCTCTACAATTAAATTCTTACTAGTAAGAATTACAATTAGAGTTCTTTAATGCAATTCTTACTAGTAACAACTGAATTAGAGAGCTCTATAATTCAATTAAAGAGCTCTCTAATTCAGTTTTTGCTAGTAAGAATTCCATTTAGAGAGCTCTCTAATTCAATCGTTACTAGTAAGAACTGAATTAGAGAGCTCTTTAATTCAGTTACAGAGCTCTGCAATTAAACATATGTTTAATGTGTTTTTTACTAGTAAAAATTGAATTAGAGAGTTCTGTAATTGCATTTTTACTAGTAAGAATTAAATTAGAGAGCTCTCTATTCGGAATTGTTACTAGAAAAAATTGAATTGGAGAGCTCTCTAAATTGGAATTATTACTAGTAAAAATTGATTTAGAGCGCTCTCTAATTGGAATTCCTACTAGTAAGAATTAAATTGTAGGGCTCTTTAATTGGAATTCGTACTAGTAAAAATTCAGTTGTAGAGCTCTGTAATTAAAAACGAATGGAAGTCAATGGACACATATGACTAGTAAAAATTAATTTGTAGAGCTCTCTAATGGGAATTGTTGCTAGTAAGAATTGAATTAGAGAGCTCTGTAACTGGAATTCTTACTAGTAATAATTGAATTAGAGAGCTCTCTAATTATAATTATTACTAGTAAGTAGGGATGCACGATATTATCGGACTGATAATGGCTTTAAATGTAAATATCGGTATCGACCCGATATGAAAAATTATGCAGATATGTCTTGCCGATAAGAGGTATATGTTAACTCACATGTGCTCAGGGTGTGCTAGTGGTTAGATCACGTCAGCAGTGTGGCTCATTCTTGAAGCAAAGTTTTGTCTGAATGATGATTAGATTCACTCTTTTGGATCGCTGCATTTAATCTGTGAAAGCAGGCACAGAATGAGCAATTCGGTGTGTGTGATAGAGTAAACAGTAATAGCACGTGCAGTGGCAGCAGCAGCAGCCTCCCCCGGGTCCTAACGCCAGTTCGGTAAGGAGTTTTAATCTGTAGGGGGCACTATTGTCCTACTTCTAATTAAGTAAAAGATTTTCAGAATTTTTACAACTCTTTTGCTTTAGACCATCTACAAATGTTAAATCTTAAAATAAAATGTTAGGGTTAACACTGCATCTTTCTGGGGGGAAATGCAGCGACTGATATATAGTTTATTTATATTTATTTTCAAAGCTTCAATGTACTGTCAAAAAACCTTCATTATTGTTTATTTAATTCTAACAAATAAGTTCTAGTTAAAAACTAACCAAAATTATTTAATTTTATTAAATATTAAATAATTTAACCAAAATATTTAGCTTATTTCTGCACAGGAGAGACTTGGTGTTGTTTCAAAACAAAAGGAAATATATTTGTATCGGTATCGGCCAAAATGAATTGAAAAATATCGGCATATTGAATATCGGCAAAAATCCATTATCGTGCATCACTACTAGTAAGAATTGCATTAGAGCGCTCTCTAATTGGCATTGTTGAAAGTAAGAATTTAATTGGAGAGCTCTCTAAATTGGAATTATTACTAGTAAAAATTGATTTAGAGAGCTCTCTAATTGGAATTCTTACTAGTAAAAATTGATTTAGAGAGCTCTCTAATTGGAATTCTTACTAGTAAGAATTAAATTGTAGAGCTCTTTAATTGGAATTCTTCCTAGTAAAAATTCAGTTGTAGAGTTCTGTAATTAAAATGAATGGAAGTCAATGGAGACATATGACTAGTAAAAATTCATTTGTAGAGCTCTCTAATTGGAATTGCTGCTAGTAAGAATTGAATTACAGAGCTCTGGCATTGTTGCTAGTAAGAATTTAATTATAGAGTTCTCTAACTTAATTGTAACTAGTAAAATGAAATTGGGAATATTTTAAGCTAAGCCGGCTTGCCATATTCTGCAGCAGTTTTTGGATCAGATGAGCCTCAGCTACAGGTGATGCTGACGTATAATTGAGATGTTTTCAATGGCAGAATTAGGGCCTATATAATTTTGCATAGTAAAATGTACGTAAAAGGCACGGTCAAGTGGGCAGTTCAAAATAAAAGTTTGTAGAAATGTGAAGCTAACATGGGAAGAAATGACTAAAACCTTTCCTATGTAGTGACACTGCCTTGTTTTTTTTTGTTTGTTTGTTTGTTTTTCTGAAATTGGCCATTAGGCCTTCCATGGGGTTCTCTTCTGGCCTGATGCGATCCCTTAGAGTGTTTCAGTGACACCCTAGGCTACTATAAATCCAAGATTCAGATAATAAGAATGAAATTGATTGTTTGTGAATTTGAATGTAAAGACATCATGATCAGTCACCTATTGATTTTACAGTCTTGCAGTTTCATCATCTGCTGACATGCGCAATCTTACCTTTCATCCGCCATTACCGGGGCGTCAGGAACACGGGTGTGTATGTGTGTATTCCGCAGCTGTGTTGATATCTGCAGGCGGAATTGTGCAGCGGCGGCGGGTGACGGCGGAGTTCTCCCGGTTCCGTTAAGCATCTCAGCTCGCCGCATCCTCCATAGAGCGCGCGCGAGTGTCGCTAGTTGCCATGCGCAGATTCCACATGAAACTTTACGGTTGTTTCAAAAAAACAAAACAAATAGTGTTTATTGCTTGACTTACTAGAGTAGCGTTCTAGGTCGGTATCATTTATTTTATGTATCTAATAGGCTTGTGTTCATTGACATATATTTGTTACAGATGTTTGTGGTTTGTATTTTTTTTTATGTAATGTGTTTCAAGGGAAATAAAAACTCAGACATGTTTCTTTAGAGTTCACAGTAGCTAATCAATATGAATATTAGCAGCAGTCATCATTGCAGGAAAATGTGGGAGGAAAATGTATTGCTCCATCTCCTGGTTATAATCAGGCAGTGCAGCAATTTGAATCGTCTGTCAGAGTCGTTTAAAGTTGATAAATAATGCACAAATCCTGCATGGTTTGTGTCAAACCAGTGATCACATAATTGATACAAGATTTATTCGTTTTTATGAAACAATTTTACAAAAAAAAAATAATAATAAAAAGCCAACAAATATGAAGGCTGTATATAGAAGAAAAGAGATGAAAAAGTATATAAAAATTTAATTAAATTAAATAAACATTGAATGGCAGAGATCTAATATCGAGGCTATAGAAAACCTTTTCTTTTTTCTTTTTGCTGTCTTGGCAATTAGTGTTCTGTTATATTATGACTATTTTTTGTTTGTTTGTTTTTTAATCGAGGCAATATTTAGGGTTTTACATTCATAGTTGTTTTAAAAAGGTGATTATTTATAGTCCTTGTGTTTATGAACGATAGCTAGGCCTTATGTTTTATAGCGCTAAATTCTTGAAGCTCAATATAATTTTTTTGATCGTTAATGTAATAAAGCCACTGATTATTTAAACATAAGCATACTATTATTATTGTTGTTGTTGTTATTGCATACAATAATAGTATATAGGTACATTTCTCAGAGCCCGTCATGGTTTCATTCTAAACAGTGATAATTAAAATATGTAGTTTAGTAGCTTTTTGTGGTTTTTAACAACATCATACCTAAACTACTTTGACAGATTTAATGGGGGACCGAGGCTATTAGTTGTCACAGCGAAACAATAAGGTTTTAAGTCTAGTTTAACAAATGTTTGTTTTCTCTAGCAGTGGTTTTGCATGTTTGACTGTATACATAAACTTACAGTAATGTTTGTGAATTCTGTCCTCCAGACTAAAATTCCAGTAAACTTTATTATTAATATTTCTGTTGGGTGAACAAGGGAACACAATAAAACTACCCTGACGTGCTTTAAGAGTCAACTATTCAATGAAGTTGGCTTTTAACTGAAAGATTGAATTCTCAGGACAAAAGTATTTTTCATACATGTAAGGTTGGGGGAAATTATCACATTTATATCGGGCAGGTTGTCACGTGTTTCTCTTGTAGTATTTTTATACAATTTAATGATTACAATCCGTTGGCCAAAACCATTTTTAGAATGTTTGTTAGCCAACTGTTTGAATGGTTCTGTTCGTCATAATTGTTTTACTGTTTGAATTTTGCCGCAAAGGTTCCAAATGTGACGTACTGAAGCATTTGTCACAATAGAGCAACTTGTTAAACGAAATGTCTTTCTTATTTTAGATAAGAATTTTAGATAATGCTTTAATTGTTTTGTAATCAAATAATTGTCAGTAATTTAATTAAAAGTGCTGGAGTAAATTGTTGATTTGTACCCCATCGAATGTTTTTATGGCCTCTATAAGTATCTTCATATGTCATAATCTGTAATAATCTATTAAAGTCACAAACAGTTTGGAAGGTAATATAACACATCTCTCATGTCTTTATTTATATCTCTATTCCAGACAATAAAAGGAATTGGTTTCATCAAATGTTTTATTCTTGCCGTCTCTCTTTTCAAATCTTTAATGAAAATGTTTTATGATGGTTGACTTTACTCAGTATCATCACAATATTTCTATAATTCCAGTGCTGTTATTAATCAATAATCAATGGAAATTAATTTGTAGTCGATGCTGAAGGCTGCTGTCAGCTGTATTCACTTCATCTCAATATAAACTCACTTCACTTTATCTAATATAAACTCAATCTTCACTTCTGAAAATATGGACTAACATGACGATTTTCTTTTCTGTGCTGCCATCGTGTGGTCTATGATCAACATCTACAAACGACAAACCTCGAAATCTAATAGATAATAAACACATTTGCCGTTCATATATATGCATTATAATACTTTCACAATATATCATATACGTGACTTTATCTGTCACTGCGAGATTCATTCATGTTTTAGATTAGTAAATGTAGGCTATATAGGCTATCATTCAGGCTGATTTAACTCTCTTTACACACTCCGCAACACAACATGACCGGAACCGGAAAATGCGCTACAAAAATGAACAAAAGTGTAAATAAATACAGTATACACACTGTAAAACAGATAGCCTATTGTAAACAGTTTATCTGTTAAAATTTCTGTTTGATGTAAAAAAAAAAAATGGCGTGCACCTTTTTACAACTTTTATAACTTGTCCAAACTGCCATTGTTTTAATTTAAAGAAAGCAGTGACAAAGGGAATATAATATATTGCAGAGCTGGGGATAACTTAAGAAAAAGATTTAATTACCAGTCGTCTTAATATTATGCATTTGCTACTTGTATATGCTGCTTTTATTACAGGCCCTATGTATTTTACACAGTTATTAACTCCTATTTAACTTAAAGGCAGGGTATGTGATTTTTCAAAAACACGTCTGTGTATAACCGAAATATCCGGCTTGTTTTTACCCTAAAACACTGCTAAAATATTAGAAGCATTTGGTGACGAGCGATATGAATTATAAGCGACAATACAGACTATTTTGAAATGTAAGAATTTTTTTAGACTACAAGTTTCCCCACAATTTTCCGTTCTGATTTGTGTCATTTTGCCATCAACCAACAGGAGGAGACAGAAACACTTCACAGATGCAAGCTGCAGTCATATTCTCAAAACAGGATTTAGATTTATTAATAATTTGATTAATCTGGTCCCAAATCAGTCCCAATTTTCATAAATCTCATGATCAGAACTTAAACGGCAATACATGTTAGATCAGTTTTTCTCTTTAGCTATATTACTGCAAATGTTGAAACATTTCTATTCCAAAAACTACGTGTGCATCGTCAGAACTGAATGTTATCAGACTAGAAGGAATAAACACTTAACAAATCAATTAAATGAAAATGTTTTGAAATACATTTTAACTTCTCAAAACGTGCAGATGAGTGGTTTTTCAGGTGCTTATGCCTCACAGTAAATATAAAACCAGGGTTTCTGCAGGTTATATGAAGGTACATTTAAAATTTTGAGCAAAATAAGTAAAGAAAATATAAGGACTAAATTGAATGGAACACAATATGTCAGTATGGTCTTGTATTAGCAACACTTCAAAATTTGAAAATATAACTTCCAAAAAATCTTTCAGAAGATTACTTTTTAATTCATTTTAAAAACACAAACTTAAGGCTTGAATAGCTCTGCTCCCGAACACTAGAATATAGAAAAAAAAACTATCTTCTGATCACACTCTTAAAAAAAAAAAAAAAAGTGTTCTGCATCAGTATTTTTGTCTCGTTTTGGTGCAAATGTCTAAAGATTCTCAAATCAAAATACATTTATCTGATAAGAAGTTACATAAAATAAGTCTTGTTTTCTGAGGAACTGAAGCGAGTTTGTGATTAAAACAACAAATATCTTCTAATGGGCTCAGAAAAACTTGTGAACTTTTATGAATTTATGACTTTCTGCTCTTACCTAAGACATTTTAAGGCCTTAATTTGTGGAAGAGTGAATTAAGACTTTTTAAAACACACACACACACACACACACACACAGTCCATGCTTCAATAACCAAGATCAACATGTAACTTAAACAAGCTTATTTTTAATGGATCTGCAAAATCGTTTGAATTTCCAAAGAGAACGCTGCCCTCCCTGACACGTGTCTGGACTAGAAGAGATACTTCCTGTGAATTACAAACATGGCAAAACTTACAAAAGACCCCAAAAAACCCAAAGAAACCAGCATGCAGGAGAGAATGAGTAACTGAGTGAAGGAAAACAAAACAAAACAAAAAAAAACATACAGAGGAGATTCATAAAACAAAACATTCTGAAAAATAAACACAAAACTAAATTTAAAAAACAAAACAAAACAAAAAAATATATATAATGCCATTCTCTTCTGAGCAAACAGGTTGAATCCGGATGGTTCCACTCGGGCGTGTTGGGTTGAGTTAGTGGGTCAAGCAGAGAGGAGAGGACCAGTGAGTGAGTGAGTGTGTGTGTGTGTGTGTGTGTGTGTGTGCGTAACTGTTACAGAAAAGTGATGTTTAAGTGTGTGTTTGGGGGGGATGAGCTCTAAGGCTCTACATTAAGGCACCGGACGAAAGAAATCAAATCAAAGAACAAACAAACCCCAGCTAGAGAAGATCTCTCACACTAACACACAACACTAACCCCAAAACACTGGACAAAGTCTTGTCTAAAACGCTCCGCTACTCCTCTGCGCCGACGGACAGCGTCTCCAGGTCCACTGACGGTCTCTATGTAGTGGTGAATGCGCTTTTTGTTTAAATTCATTTCTTTCCTTCTTTAAAATAAGTAAGAAGAAACATGAAATGACTTTCTCTTTACATTTTTTTTTTTTTTTTTTTTCAGAAATAAAAATGATGTCAGCAAGATGTCGTGAGTGTGAGAAACATTAGAGATGTGTTTTATGGAGAATCCCATGAGAAGGACAGAACGGAAGAGTGTTAGACAGAAATGAGGGATGAGTGAATGAGAGAGAGAGAGAGAGAGAGAGAGAGAGAGATAGAGAGAGGGATATAGAAGAACACTTGGTCTTCCATCCTGTGACTCCGCCTCCAGTGCTGATGTCCACGTTTTCACTGTTGGGCTCTTTTACGGGCGTCTGCGGAAAAAAACAACAAACGTAAAATAGATATTAACAAACATTTTGGATGTGCAAACATCACATTTTGGGTTTTGGAGTGAACCCGGGTTTGTTTTGATCGCTTTCTGGTGCCCAAGTCACTGCTGCTGTCCGGCTGATCAGGACGCTCAAACAAACAGAGCCACAGTGCTCATTAGGGGTGTGCGATAATATCGTAATTGTTGTTTTAACAATATGTGATCTGACATTATAGAGTATGTCACTCACTTTGCATCTCTTGATGAAGCCTATTAGAATGCCTGGTAACACTTTATTTTAAGATGTCCTTGTTACACATGTTACATGTACTTGCTGTTATAATAACAATAAATTAGGCATAATTACATGCAATTAACCCTAAACCAAACCCTCATCCTATCCCTAACCTTATAGTAAGTACATGTAGTTAAAGGGTTAGTTCACCCAAAAATGAAAATTCTGTCATTAATTACTCACCCTCGTGTTGTTCCAAACCCGTAAGACCTTCGTTCATCTTCGGAACACAATTTAAGATATTTTTGATGAAATCTGAGGGCTCTCTAACCCTCCCATAGACAGCAAGGTAACTACCACGTTCAAGGTCCCGAAAGCTCGCTCTCTAACCCTCCCATAGACAGCAAGGTAACTACCACGTTCAAGGTCCAGAAAAGTACCAAGATGATCGGCAAAGTAGTCAGTGGTTCAACTGTAAAGTTACGAAGCTATGAGAATACTTTTTTGATCAAAGAAAACAAAAATAACGCCGTCATCACGCCGGATCTGGGTCAGCACCGCCACAGGCTCGCGTCATGATACTGTCGTGAACGCGCATCCACAAGTGACGCAGTAGAGAAGAAAATATTGAATAAAGTCGTTATAAAAAGTATTCTCGTAGCTTCGTAACTTTACAGTTGAACCACTGATGTCACACGGACTACTTTGTCGATCATCTTGGTAAGTTTCTGGACCTTGAACGTGGTAGTTACCTTGCTGTCTATGGGAGGGTCAGAGAGCCCTCAGATTTCATCAAAAATATCTTAAATTGTGTTCCGAAGATGAACGAAGGTCTTACGGGTTTCGAACAACACGAGGGTGAGTAATTAATGACAGAATTTTCATTTTTTGGTAAACTAACCCTTTAATTAATATTACACTCTGACAAGGACACCTTAAAATAAAGTGTAACCGAATACCTCTATAATTCCAGATATAGAAAGCAAAAATATCCCTGTATGGGTTTTTGTTTTTATATTTATATAGTTAAGTAATATCACACAAGCAACAGTGATGTTTTCAAAAATATACTTTGGGAGCGCAATTGCAATTGAGATATTCGTTTTATACAACAGAACAACAATATTAATATTGAGTGAGTGTCATTTTAGACACAATATTTTCTATATTGTCAATGAAAAATAGTTCCAAAGCAGAACATTTGTGTATCTCGGAGCAACACTGCAGTGTTTTGTTTCTGAATTAATCTGTTTTTGAATGAATCATTTGAGTCAGTGATTCAATGATCCACTGATAAGGACGGTCACTTGACTCGTTTCTAAATGAATCAGCCACTGTGACCGAATCGTTTGAATGAATGAAGGGACTTGCTGCCACCTACTGGCGGTTGTAGTGTCATATTTATTTATCCGTGACAGGCCTAAAGCACCAAAGTGCCAGCATAATAACACACTCAGAAAATATTCGTTATTGAAAAAAATCACAATATATATTCCAAGATATCATTTTCTGTCAATATCACACACCCCTAGACGTCTAGGAGAATCCACCTATGAATGATTTACTTATACTTGTCTCTACATATTAAGATGTGAATGGAAACAGATTAATGGGGCAATGGGGGAAAAAAATGACACCAAACCTAATAAAAATGCCCTCAAAATTCAAGATATGAGGGCACAAAATGCCCCTGTATGAGTTCTTGTTTTTTTTTTTTTTATAACATGATATATTTATGAAATATCACACAAGCAAGAATGATGTTTTTCTCAAATATCAGCACAACTACAAATATGATATTGATTTTATATTTACAACAATATTGAATGTAACACATTTGTAGACAATATTTCCCACACGTTTGTCCCATAATTTAATATTTCTATATAAAAAATGTTATGTATATATAAAACATTAATGTCACAGCATTATTTATGCAGTTGTAACTGCAGTGTAAATGCATACAGAGTGAGTACATGCCACTTCAGATGCAGCTTCTGTGCCACTCCTCCAGTACAAAGATGGATTTTGTTGATACGGATTTAATTTAATTGGTAACAGCCCTATGGCATCTTATTTTTCTAATTGAAAAGAATTTGACATAAAAAGATGACGCATTTAACAAGGTTAGGGAGAAATCTGGAGGCTCACATTGAACACCAACATCCAAAAATGAAAGAGGTGGAAGACCTCCAGAAATTTGCGCGCTAATTAGTTTTACTATCGAATTGAAATAATAACTCCAAGAATCAAATCGGATCATGGGATTACAAACTATTCCAAACCCTATTTGTTCAAAATCGAACCACAAACGGAGAAAATTCCTGTCATTACAGAGACGCAGATAAATTCATCATTGTCTCATATCAACAGAAACACAACCGGGGTGGGAATCTTTCAGCAAATCGATCTGGATTCACCTAATCCATTTGCAATTTCAAAGCGATTCTGTGAGTTGACAGTGCCTTTTGTTTTGTTGTATTATGATTCAGAAAAAAACCATACAGACTCATTTATGCTCCGTGCCACTATTAGAAATGGAGTATTATATAGACAAGTAAACACCAAAAGCAACAAACCAAGCATTTAATATACCAGAGAGATCAGCTGCTGTGACTGTGCATTTATGTCACATTTATAAGTCAAATGACATGAAATCGCCGCTCTTTTGCACTGCAATGTTTTTGCTTAAAAGCATTAAGCACAATAACAATGGTGTCATCAGTCAGTCATTCCCGAACTCACCTTTCTGAGAATGTCTTCTGCTAATGTGAGGAACGCCTTCTCGATGCTGATGTTGGCTTTTGCACTCGTCTCGAAGAAGCGAATCCCGTGTTCTCTTGCGATCTGAGGATCGGCACAAGTACAGTCAACATTCGTTGTGTTTGCAGGCCTGAACTAATATGTATGAACCCATTCGAGGATGATTAGAGATATGAACACTTAGCAAAGTGCTTCAACAGAGTGATAAATATTCAACACATAAACTGACTCATAGAACATTGAAAAAAAATCTTGTTAACAAATGTCTCAACTAGTGGACAAATTGCCCATTCTGACTAGGGCTGGGTATTGAGACAAATTTCACAATTTTATTAAATTTTGATTCACAAGCTTGTGATTCGATTTTCAATTTCAATCTCAATTCAGTATCGATTAATTTAAATGTATAGGCAATCAGGGACAGTGCATGTCAAATTTTTTTTTCAAGAAAAAACGTCTTATATAATGCTGTAAACTATACAATAAACGCTGTCAGTTGGTACATTACTATGTTAAAGTGACCTGTAAACAAACATTTAAACTGCACATAAGGCAGTTTTTATAATACATTTAGAATGATATAACTATGTTACACATTTAAACAGTGGATGTCAACTTGTTTGACGGATTTATTCAAACATACATTAAATATTACTGAATAGGTTACGTAAAAGCAAAACTTAATATTGAGTTTATGGTCATTGAGTGGCTTTTCTGAGGTAAACGCATCGTTATAACATTGTTTACAAGCCGTTTCACTGACATCTTTCCGTGGTTGAAACACTTATAGTTTGTTTCAACACCTTCTGATTTTTATTCATGTATATTTGGTGCAGTAACTAGTAGTAAAGCGGAAGAGATAGGTTCACATGCCACGTTTATACAGAGGTCTGTCGCACAACATTAAAGAATTAAACACCAAAACGGTATTTATAATACAACTGACATATTTTAAAAGCTGACACATCGCTTCACAGTGTAAGTAACAAAGCACAAAGCTTATTGTAATTTATTGAATGGGAGTTGTGCTACAAATAATGCTTCATTACATTTTGATCACGCATTAACTGAACAACACAGATCGATTCTAGGGACTTAAAAATACATATAGGTTCATCAAAATGAGAATCAAATAAAATCGATATTTTTTTTAACCCAGCCCTAATCCTAATTCATAATCCATCCACAGTCTCTTACCTGTTCCCCCTTGGCTTTTGGTACGACACGTTTGTCCTCCATGTCACACTTGTTGCCTAGCAGCATCCTCTCCACATCCTCGTTAGCGTGCTGTAACACACACACATTTGAGACGATGCATTCTTACAAAATACTGATATTCAGACTGACAGCCTAAATTAAAGTAGCTTCAGAAGTCACAGAAGAAACAGTACTGAAGAACTGAGTTTGCATCAGTGGTGCAAGTAACTTGGATTTGAACGACAGGCCGCCAAATACACAACCACATCCCTCATGGAGTCTCATGTTATATGAATTCTCTTGAAAGTGCCGATTGTTGGAAAATTCTGCATGAATCATCAGATTGAAAATCAAACAGTCAGCAGTTTCACTACACGACTATGTATCTTTAAGTTGGCGTTTTTACAGCACTGGAACTTCAAAAGTCCTACACCAGCGGTTCTCGACTCAAAAATGGGTCTCAGGTCTGTTCTATTTATAACAACACAACAATAAAAAGCAACTACCCATATGATCATGCATAGTCAGGCTAGTAAAATAAATGGGCTTATTAACTTTTAAAAGGGAAGAGAAAACACTTCCCATATTGTTTTTCATTGACGTCAAAAGATGCTTGTTCAAACAAACTCTGTGTTTGGATACAAATTCACGTCTCAAAAACCATGAACAAAACTTCGCAAGATAAAGGAAAACTGTATTTAATTATTGGCCAACATTTTCCTATTCAGCTCATGTCATAATCATTTTATACATCACTGAGCCAGAGTTAACTAAAACCATATTTTATGGTTTTAGTAGACTTAATTCAAGTTATTTTAGTTCTTCAACTTTAAATCAAAATGAGAAATTTGAAAGAAAAATATTGTGTTTTATATTCCAGCTAGCTGCCAAGGCAACATTTCTCATTTTCCTTTAGTTAACAGTAATAAAATAACTAAAACTTAATAAATAAAAAAAAAGACAGACATTTAAAGAAAAACTAATAAAAACATACAAGATAAAAAATGAAAGTGAAAACAGAAATGATAAAAAATGAAATCTATTTCAAAATGTTAACAGAAACTATAACAGTATATGATGATACATTTTTAAGTTTAAATTTAAACACAATTTTGTTTACTATTGTGTATGTCAATTGTATGTAAACTCTAGGTTTTATGGTAGAACTAAATAAGAACAACTCTATGCTACAATCACAACATTTTCCATTCAAATCCCAAAAACTGTCATAATCCCAAACCTGTATGAATTTCTTTCTTCTGTTGAACACAAAAGACGTTATTTTGAACAATGTGGCCAAACCAAACAGTTTCTGTTCCCCATTGACTTCCATAGTATTTTCTTGTTTTATGATCAACGGACGAAGGAATTTCACACAGGTTTGGGAAAACTTGGTGAGCAAATTATGACAGAATTTTCATTTTTGAGTGAACTTCCCTTTAAAACACCATTCCCTGAATAACTGTGTCTATTCTGATGTTGTCTGAGGGGTGCAGTAAGGTTGTGTGAAGACTGACCTCATCAATATTTCTGAGCCATTTGCTGATGTTTTCGAAGCTCTTGGCGTTGGTGATGTCATATACAAGCATGATTCCCATGGCCCCTCTGTAGTAAGAGGTAGTGATGGTGTGAAACCGTTCCTGCCCCGCTGTATCCCTGCACAAACACAATGACAACCACAATCAAACACTGCAGCAGCCCAGACGCTCGTGGACCTAATGGATTATAGACTACAGAAGATCCAAAATTAATTAGCTGGTGAACACAGCTGACTAGTTGTTAAGAGCCACCAATTGTTACAAACCAATATCTATCTCAACAGCTGTTGCCATCAATTATACTGATGGACAAATGATCATCTAATGTCCTTGTGTTTCATTACTCTACAAGGCAATTTCACAGAAAATATCCAAAATGGGAACACAAGGTGCAGGGGCGATAAGCATAAGACAGACTGAAATTTGATTCCCAATTCAATGCCTGTAAAACGTCATTCATTCTAGGGGTGCAACGGTTCTCTGTAAAAAATCGAACCGTACGATTCTCCACACACGGTTCGGCATGCACTAGGAATAAATAAATAAAAGAGAGCCTCCATAGCTTAAGGTAAACAGCAAAGATAAGTTTTTCAAAAATGAAAACAAAAAGAAAAGTAAAACTAACGGTGACAGTGCTTGCATGTATGCTTGCAATAATGAAAGGACACATTTAATTTATACTTTGTCTTAAATCTCATTTTGTAAAAAAAAAAATCGTGAATCGAATCGAATCGTGAAATCAAAATCGTGAATTGAATCGAATCGTGAGTTGAGTGAATCGTTACATCCCTACTGCCACCTACTGGCGGTTTTTCACATTTAAAGTATCTTTTCGTTTTTAAAATAACTGTAAATATCAGTATTCAATGTTTTATGTTTAAAATATTTGAATGCATTTGTAACTGCAGGTTAAATGCATTCATGTCCCTCTGAGCTGAATTAGTGTAAATAGGCCTACACCTAAATGCGTCTTCAGATGCAGCTTCTGTGTTTCCTCTGCATTGCAAAGATGAATTTTGTTGATGCCGATATCATTTGTTTGGTAACAGCCCAAATGTCTTATTATTCTAATTGACTGATTAAATGTGAGAATTTGACTCAAAAGATGATGCACACTTTTAGAAAAAAGGCTTTATAAAGGTAAAAATGCCCATAAAATGTAAAAATCAATTGTAACTTATTGGAACAGAATAATTTCTATCACTGCTGTGACCAGCACACAGAATATGAAGGATATCAAAAACAAGTTTTACACACACACACACACACACCAGTACGTAAAAGGACATTTAAGAGGGTTTATTCTCTAAATAACTCTAATTTCATGTTGCAGAAAAATGTGTTTAAAAATTGTGTATGGTCTCTTGTTCTTGTTCCAAGTTATCTTCCTGTCCACTGATTTTTGCCTCTTACAAAAGCCACAAAGCCTTCAAAGAAGACAGTAAAGGCTTATGTCATGCTTGAGCTTTAGTTAGGCTGAAACTTGAAAGTTAAGTTGCACGACATAAATGCAATGTTTAGGTATTATTATTATTTTTATTACTATTATTTTGATTTATGCCTTAGTTTTAGTTTGTACTGTTTACCTTTTTTAAAGTAATGTGAAATTGATTTTTTTTTATTTATTTATTTATTTTATTGATATATTTGTATTTGCATTTTGAATGTAATTTGGCAATTAAATGCAATAAATGGGTTTAGTTTTTTTAATGTATGCAATTTCAGCTATAAAAATTTAAATTTTTCTAAAAAGAAAACAAATTAGTTGTCTATTTTAAGAGACCTATCTTATTATCTCTTGTATATTTAGCATTGCTCTTTAATAAAGAAAAATGGCTTCTTATCCGATTACTCGATTAATCGATGGAATCATCTGTAGAATACTCGATTACTAAAATACTCGATAGCTGCAGCCCTAATACATTACCAGTGCATACACTTGCTGCACGTCGCATAAAACGTTCAAAAATGTCAATATGTGGGAGTAAGAGAAGAGCAGACGTATGGATAAATCTGACGACGCAAGAGAGAACTCATTTCGGTCCGGTTTTCAAAGCGCAGACACTGAAGCATACACACACAGAAAGCGCGTCTCACAGTGCGCGAGTACTCTTTCGCGTCTCACGAACAGAGAATTACACAAAATTATGTCGACTTGTCCCTTTTGACGAGTATTCACGTAAACACAGTTGATTACGTCTTAAGTGAACGTAAACAGTAGGGAAAACGTGTATCAGTACATTGCCTCCATTGCAGCTGTGCATTCAGTTTTAAAGGGATAGCAGCCTAATTTAGTTGCTATTGTTCGAGTCATTGATGTTAATCAAGCAACAAAAGAAACACAGAAAATCACGCACTGCTCTTGACTGAAAAACTTTAGTAGCCCTAAAGATTAATCTAAATTTATTTATAGAAATAAATATGTCTGCTTGAAAGAATGAAGAATATGGTAAACAATTTGCTATAAAGAATGCATAATTAGCCTATAAAACCATTGGTATTTCATTAAAAAGAAGACCATGTTCTTGTTCTTTATGAGAAGTGGTTTTATTTCATTTTAACAAAGGCATGTTGTGTGTCACTGCAGTTAAATCGGTGTCTATCATGATATAACCTTAATATCAAACCTACATAATGAGTTTTTAGAGAAAGTTTAGAGAAATGCTTAATAAATGCACTGTAACTACACCCATTAGATTTTAGCTGACTAAATTTACTGTAGATTTAGCTGACTTAAATCTTATGATATTTAGTCGACTAAAACTAGACTAAAATTAAAAACAATTCAGATGACTAAAACTAAAATGGCATTTTAGTCAAAAGACTATGACTAAAACTAAATCAAAATTTGCTGTCAAAATTAACACTGGAGGAAACACATTATCCTGGTAGATGAGTGTCTGAATTGCATGCTAGCTTTTTGTCATTTAGCATGAGCCGTTTGGATGGTAACGCTTAGGCTAAGTCAATAACTTTTAACAAATTAATAATTTTCTGACTAAAGCCTAAATTTGACGCTTGACAGGTGTTAATTTTGTTTCCTGCATATAAACAAGGGCTACATAATATATAGAAACTAGCGAAATATTGCAAAAATACAAATCGCAATATGCATATCACAACAGCTTGCAATAACTGAATGATTTTAATAGTTCAAAAAATGTCAGATTAATGTAACTTTATTACCAAGTTGAGCAAGGAATTGGTGGTATTTAAATAGTTTTTTGGTTGGTTTGTTTATGGTGTTAAAATGACATTTTTAACCTTTTATATGATGCTACAGTAAAACACTGCAGTTTACTTTTTTAACAGTTATAGAACATGAGAAAGAACATGAAACGTGTGTTAGTCAAGTCATTTTTTTAAAACGCATTTAAATAATTACATTTTTATATAAATTATATTTAATTTTAAATTGGTTTTACACACTTAAAGCATGGTCGTAACGTAATGGTACTTACCATATCTGTAGCTTTATCTTCTTTCCTTGCAATTCAACTGTTTTGATCTTAAAATCGATTCCTAAAAAGACACAAAAGCCAGAAGCTGAACAGAGACACTTAAAAGAAACAGCATTCACAACCTATTTTACTTCTGTGAGTGAAACACCATATTCAATGTGCAAAATATTGCATGACAGGAATTTTGTTCATTGGAAATTGATTGGATCCACTTAGGATTGTAATACTAGAATGGAGTCAGATCTGAATTTGATAGTACTCTCTTCCTGAGGCACTTTTTAGGACGCTTTTTCACCAGGACGTTGATACTGAAAGTCAAGTCAGAAGGGCCAGAGCTTCTCCACATATCCCAAAGGCTACACTACTTTTCAAGCGGATTGTTATTTGCCATTATTGCTGTACTACTGATAATAGGGTTGGGCGATGTCAACAAAATTGGCATCAGACGATGTCTACAGTGAAACATCGCGATGGACGATGACATGGGGAGGGGGGGGGCTTTCCGTATTCAGAAAGGCACAGAAGACAAATAACGATTGCGAATGGTTGCCTGTTACATTACAGTACATACAATTTCACTTACCACATAAACAGAGCAAGGAGAGATGACTGAGGACGATGGCGAATGATTTGCAGATGCTCAGCACCACTGACAAACATCTAATCTTGTAAAATGTGTGGTAAGTACTGCCGCTCCATAGTATAAACAGAGTACATGAAATTGCGAATCTCGAAAGTGAAACTAAAAAGCGATCGTGCATTCAAAAGCAGTTTCAATGCCAGGCATAATAGCGGCTCCCTGATGCCCGCAATTTATATACAGTATAATTACCCAATGATATAACTGCGGGAGAAAGTATTGAAATATATATTTTTCTCCCATCTCGTATTTATTCCCTTTAGCCAGGGTTCCGTAGTTCAAGTCATATTCTTTCCGAACACGGTATTGGGATGCGGCGGAAATGGGGGCAGACTGCGGGGAGGGAGGGGTTCTGGGATCACAATGCCGGCTCAACATCGTGATGTCTATCAGCCATCGGCGATGGACGATGGCATCGTCTATCGGCCCAACCCTAACTGATAACATGTAAGAAAGCTCGCGTTATGTACAACATTAGCCTACAACAACCTAAATTATCACACAGCCTAAAAAGGAAAGTTGTTTCAGAGGCGGAACAAGTTATTACATTTAGGCCTGGATTCACAGACAGCGCTTAGGTTAAGCCAGGATTAGGCCATAGTTCAATTAGGACTTTTCAGTATCTTTTATAAACAAATATTACTGGTGTGCATCTTGAGACAAAACAATGGCACTGACCGGTTTGATATGAAAGGATACAGGCTACAGTGCGCCGGCGCCTTTGTGTGTGCAATTGAAGAGCACGCGCTTCGAGCACAGTACCGTTTCCACGCTCGCTTGTCTCGCGCCTGGCACCGATTGTGAAGAGGAACACGCATCTGAAACGTCTCCCGTTCTCAGTCATTCTGCGACTGAATAAATGCACTTCTTGTCAAGAGAAAAAGTGACAGAAGCAGCAGTTGTGAGTGGGGTGGCCAACCCTAGCCCCGCCCCTGCGTTAA
>NW_015657627.1:160654-164324 GCF_001515625.1 Sinocyclocheilus rhinocerous | reverse complement strand
TTTAGATAAAAACATTACTGGTGTGCATCTTGAGACAAAACAATGGCACTGACATTTTAAGATCAGTCAGTGCAAGTTTCTTTCAGTTAAAACAGCCCAGACATGCATTTTTGTCTGGGACTAAGTCTAAGTCTTGTCTGTGAAACGGGGGGTTAAAATATTATGAAGACTTTACTGATAAATCATACACAATGAGACCAGGAACAACTGAAAAAATTAATCGCCTGCGTTAACGCGCTAATTTTGACACCAATACATACATATATATATATATTTATATCAACACCACGCCACCGGCGGTGGTAAAAATCTGCCACCGTCACAGCCCTACAGGAACATCTACTAAGTGGGAACGAGGGTCATTTTCATTTACTGTTGACTTTAAGGCCTGTTGATAAGTCTTGAGTGACAAAACGACATGAGTAATTACTTTTTTGCACACAATAGCTCCACTGCTGAATCTTCATAAAAGTGTGGGATGTGTAGGAATACATTCATTTGTTGTAAAACCTTCTCAACAGAAATCTGGACTTGTGCAAATTATCCTCTAAGGCTACTAGCGTGGGAGAAGCTTTTCCAAATGAGAAACAAACCTGAGTTTTCACTGTGACACAGAAAAGCGTCAAGAAAACGGTATATTGCATATAGGAAAAACAGTACTGACTGGGCATTTTTATTGTATTCTCCATTTTAAAAGCAAAAATTTACCCCAAAAAAGGGGTTTTGTAGACACTCTTGCAGTTGAAAGTAGCATCATAGCGTCACAGTTCATGTAGATGATGAAGGGTAGAGAGATCTCTCAGTAGCAGTGTGTTGTTGAGACTAGCACAGACCAACACGGACAGGACGGGCAGAATGGAAAGGTTCATCTGTGAAACTGCTGAGTTTAATGGCCCAACGGCACAGTAAAAGCATTCAGTCAGAAACTCGCGCTGGAAAATGTCCTGAACTGATCACTGGTTAGATACAATGTTTGTCCTGCTGCACAACTTTATTAGTGATGTTTGCAAAGAGACTTGGACTGGTAAGAGTCTCCCACAACACCCTGGCAACCGTGAACAATGTGCCAAAAAAAAAAAAAAAAACACCTTAGCAACCACAGTGACAACCGAAATCACTCAAAACACCTTGGCAACAGTAGTAATGTCCTAAATCACTCAAAACACCTCAGCAATTCCACAGTAACAAGCTAAATAACTGAAAACACCTTTGCAAGAGCATAGTAACAACCTATATAACGGAAAACACTTAGGCAGCAGCATAGTAAAGGCCCCGATATACTTCAAACAAAGTTATTTTTCGTTCTTCGCTTGAGGGCAAAAAGAAGTTCGAAAAGGCTGAGCGACGGTATACTGTTTTCGAACATTCCAACACCCCCGTGCTGCTGGAGGCGGGGTGTAGATTAATGTAAACATGTGTCGCGACGCACGGTGTTTCGAACTGCCGAAACTAACTCAAAATGAACTTCGTTTCAGCCTGATTTTGTTCAATGATGCCATATCAGTTCGTTCTTCGATTTCGTTTGAAGTATATCGGGGCCTTTAGTGGTGAATATTCCCAAAAGTGGTCAGAATTTCTCAAAGGGCACACTAGCACCTCATCTGGAAAGCTTCAAATTATCACAGAAAAACTTTCAAAGAACTACAGGCTTCTCTTGCTTCAGCCAAGGTCACGGTTCATGACTCCGCAATAGGAAAGGGACTGTGAAAAACTGACTTTAAGGAAGAGTATCCAGGTGAAAACTTCTGCTCACCAAGAAGAACATCAAAGCTCACATCATGTTTGTTAAAGAAAGCATGTCATGATCCCAAGACCTTGGTTTATTCTATGGTCAGATGAGTGAAAATGTAAATAGCAAATACAGCATTGTACTGTAAGAAAGTGATGTGTACAGTGGCATTATGGTTGACTTGGTATGTTTTGCTGTCCGTGGTGGCCTCTGTGACTTGTTATCATTGAAAGTAGCTTATATTCAACCATATATAGATCATTCTTTAAGAGATTGTCTGGGCATCTGACCATGAGTTGAAGCTTAAGTGTAATTGTGTGATACAGCAGGACAATAATCCAAAACAGAGTCAAGTTGACATCTGAAGTACTGAAAAGAAACAAAGGATCATATCAAATTACAGGTGGTGTTTGATTGCCGTTATTATTGTTTAATGTTGTCTAGCCAGATATTAAATTTAAGGGGGCATTTACTTTTTCCTCAGGGGTGATGAGAGTCTGTGTTAGCCAATTTCACTCAATGAAATTTTCCCTTTGAGCAGCATGTCATTTTGTTTGAAATGTTGCAACCATTTTGTTCTCCGAATAGGCAATTGCTTTTTTTTGTTCACTGTACTGTATGTCAATAATACAACAAAAATTTGCAAATTATGCAAAGAGAATATTGCTTTATAAGCCTTATAAGAAGCTTCTTGAGTTTTCAGATTGAGTTTATTCCTTTTTTGGTGTGCAGAACTGAAAATGGCGTTAAAAGAACAAGCAGAGTAGCAGGAGGATGAAGAGAAAAGGGGAGTGATGGACCAAAGCAGCGCCCCCCCCTCCTTCTGTCCTTATTCACAAATTGGTTTCTTAGGTGCCACATTACACTTTGTGCATTGTGTGTGTTTTCTGCTGCCTTTAGTTTGTCTGTTAATCCATCAGCGCTGGGGATGGGGGGAAAAAGCTTGCACATTTGGAGCCAGGAAGCACCTCCTGCCTCATCTGTGTCCCTTAATCCTGAGAACAGCCATGTTGGTGAGATTGCAGGCCCGTCGGAGTCTCTCCTTCTGGAAACTTCAAAGTCAGGCATTGGCGATTTGGAAGACAGGGAAGCAAAGTCTGCAGGGAGCCTTCATGCAGGTCAGCCCAAATCTTTAGCTGAGAGCCCCTGGTTCAGTGCAGGTGGATCTGAGGCCAGTGTTGAGGGAGGGAGAGGTGCTGTTAGGCAGATGGAGAGGGATTAACCCCCACCACCACCACCCATCTTTGAATTATGAATGTCCCTTCTCTCTTTATGTCTGTCAGCACAAGGCAAGTCTTTGAACACAACACTCTTGTGTCCCTCTATGCAGTTATGTGTCATAAAAGGCATTTTACTGTTTCTGTAAGAGTCAGAAGTAATTTCTTTCTTGTATACTTCTACTCTGTCATAGGCGGAGGGTGAACCAACTGTAGGCTAAAGTTGTGGAAATCCAGGTGTAGGCGATATATTTTGCTAGATCACATCATTTTTTGAAATGAGAGAATGTCTTGAATTAGATGTATTAAAGGGATAGTTCACCCAAAAATGAAAATTCTGTCATTAATTACTCACCCTCATGTCGTTCCAGTCCCGTAAGACCTTCGTTCATCTTCAGAACACAAATTAAGATATTTTTGATGAATTCCGGAAGAGTGGAAATAGTTAAATGAAGTCGTTAATTTTGTTTTCTTTGCACACAAATAGTATAGCTTCTTAACATTACAGGTTAAACCACTGGTGTCACATGGACTATTTTAACAATGTCTTTACTACCTTTCTGGTCCTTGAACGTGTCAGTTGCGTTGCTGTCTATGCAGGGTCAGAAAGCTCTTGGATTTCATCAAAAATATCCTAATTTGTGTTCTGAAGATGAACAAAGGTTTTACGGGTTTGGAACGACATGAGGGTGAGGAATTAATTACAGATTTTTCTTTTTTAGGT
>NW_015657627.1:152596-154531 GCF_001515625.1 Sinocyclocheilus rhinocerous | reverse complement strand
ATACTGCCTACTACTTTTAAAGAATAGTGTGTGAAACAGTATACAATAAGCAAAACATGTTTCCGAGTAGTCTGCTACAGTGTGACATGACAAACACTGAAGCTGTCGAGGCTGTTAATAAGGGTTCATACTAGCAAACGATACTATATTACCCAATTGAACTCATTTAATAATTAATGAACATCACATATTGAGCAGAACTGAATCAAAGATTGAGCTGTCGTTAACGGATCAATGATATTTTCTTTTTGGTAGTTATACCAAGTGGAAAAAGTTATATATTCTAGTTACGCTAAGTGCAAATAATGATAAATTTAGTTTACACTAAAATAGCAGTATTTTCTACTAAGTGTAAATAGTAGTTACGTGGGAAATATTTATACTTCAGTACTGTAGTACATTATAAAACCGTATGTAATACCATATTGAGTGTAAATTATCACATTTACTAATATTATTAAATGGATGCCGCCTAATTGGGGCAATACGCAATAACACTATATTATTAATGAGGCGTTTTATTTCCACTTTTCAAATATTTCCTTTATTTTTATTTAAAATAAATGCCTTTCCGATGTGTGATGGCAAAAGGCGGAATGGAACTCGGGTCGATCGCGTCAATCACTTGGTGTTTTACTCGCTTCGCCACTGATTCTGCAGATAAACGAGCGTCTTTTGCAGTTATGTTATTTATATGTTATATTACTGCAACATTATTATTATTTAATATCTTTGTCTCTATAGCGCTTAATACAATACAGATTGTTTCAAAGGTGACGTCATTTGACTTGATCGGAAACGTGCCGTAGAGATTAAGGTGCAATTTATGTCCTACTAATGATATTGTTTTTAGATACAGAGCAATAGTTTTGTAGTTTACAGTAACATGTATACGAGTACATATAAAAGTGTTACATTTATAATTACTATCCGCCTCCAGTTCTCTCACGCATCTGAAGATGAAACTTACCAGATGCCAGACTGGTATCTTAAAGAAACAGTGATGAGACAGCGTTTTCTTTTTCTTTTCTCAATTAACTCTATTAAATCATCAACGCCATCCCTTTCAACCCATGATAAGTTCTCTGGGTAAAAATCCACATCAGGGTTAATGTCTTCAGTCTCGAACATATCGGGCCATACAGTGTCGAGGCACGACAGGACTCTCTAAATGTAGCTGGAATTGAGATTTTTCACTGGGATTATATGAAGGTAACTAGTACATCATCAGTCCTGATATGGTTTGAGAAGATGTTTAATTTACAGTTTTAGAGATAATGTCATCAGAATTGAAATGAATCATGAACAATTGTGTGGGTTCAGCTTTTTGTGTTTCTAGATTAATTCGCCACAGCCACACGTGTTTTATTCATGTGAAAACACTGTTACTTTATCCCTGACATGAGTCTGACCCTCAGTCACCTCTCAGATACCAGATACAGGCATTGCCTGTAAAGGCCCCGATATACTTCAAACAAAGTTCTTTAGCGTTTTTCGTTTGAGGGCAAAAAGAAGTTGGAAAAGGCTAAGCGATGGTATACTGTTTTTTCGAACATTCCGACACCGAGGCAGGGTTGTAAACGTGTCACGCCGCCCGCGTGTACCCCCTAAACACAACAATGATGGCGGCTGTGAGAGAAGAACAGTTTCGTAAACATCTGGCAGTAGCATTGATCTATTCAATGGCAAAGAAAAAGAACAAGAACAAATAAGGTGGTATGTGCGTCCACTTAACGAAAAAAGAAGGAATGATGGCGCGTTTGCCCTTTTTTATTCAGCAAATGCGGAGCACAGATGAGGAAGTGCATTTTTCATACTTCAGAATGTGCGCCGTGCGGTTTGGCGATCTCTTGAAAAGAGTATCGCCATATGTGAAACATGCAAAAAACGCACAGGACACCGATTTCCACTACGGAGAGACTGGCCTTGACACTC
>NW_015657627.1:152260-152535 GCF_001515625.1 Sinocyclocheilus rhinocerous | reverse complement strand
AGGAAGTGCATACTTCATACTTCAGGCCGTGCGGTTTGGCGATCTCTTGAAAAGAGTATCGCCATATGTGAAACATGCAAAAAACGCACAGGACACCGATTTCCACTACGGAGAGACTGGCCTTGACACTCTGAGTACTAGCTTGTGGGGCCACGCAACAAAAATGTGGCTGGAACATTCAAGATTGGACCGTGCACAGCCCGCAAGATAGTCGTGGAGATGCGTTCTCCTGTCTGGCCTCCGTGGAATGAGAAACGAACCGGGGAAAAAAAAAA
>NW_015657627.1:142620-152032 GCF_001515625.1 Sinocyclocheilus rhinocerous | reverse complement strand
TGCGTAATCGCCACGGACCAATGGTAGCTCAAAGGTGTTTAGGAGCCAAAACGAACTCCCCCAAAAAGTTCGCTTTGGTGAGCGGTTTTGAACTGCCAAAACGAACTTCGTTTCGGCCTGATTTTGTTCGAAATGACGTCATTTCAGTTCGTTCTTCGATTCCGTTTGAAGTATATCGGGGCCTTAACAACCTAAATAGGCCTAACTCAAAATATCTTAGCAACAGCATAGTAACTACCTAAATCACTCTACACACCTTAGAAACAGCATTGTATCAAGCTAAACGACTCAAAACACCCTAGAAACAGCATAGTAATGAGCTAAACCAATCAAAACACCCTAGAACCAGCATAGTAACGAGCTAAACTACTCAAAACACCCCAGAAACAGCATAGTAACAAGCTAAACCACTCAAAACACCTTAGAAACGGCACAGCAACAACCTAAAATTCTCAAAACACCTTATCAACTGCATAGTAATGAGCTAAACCACTGAAACCACTTTAGAAACACATAGTATGTTCTATCCAGGGGTGTAACGGTACACAAAAACTGACGGTTCAGTATGTTCCTTGATTTTGAGAAAAAATTTTAATGTTAAATTCCTTCTTTTTTATTAAGAGTGATTTACCGAACAAATTACATCTCTGTCTTTAAATGTAAAAAAATATCAATACTCTTGCAGCACACTCTTCATACTGGACTTTATGGTGCTGTTATAAATAAGTAAAGAGATTTCAAGTGCTTCTACTTTTGGAAGCGAAACATTTAAGAAAAATGTATATTTTAGTCAGAATTACTGCTCTCCATCTGTTAGTCATGTATCCGTGTGATTCTTCGCTTGCTGTCCAGATGATCCTTTATGCAAATGGAAATACTGGCGTGACTTTCTAACATTTACAGATAAGGATACAACCGTAAGATGCAAGTTATACACTGAAAAAACATGTCTCAAATGCATTAAGCAGCAAACGCATGTGACAGAAAAGCAAGCCGCTTTAAACCCTATGCTTATGAGTTACTTTGAAGCCCTTAATATAAAGAAAATCTCATGTTTAGGACTACTTAAATCATGTACTTCTCCCACAGCAGCTTATCTCTGTCCTCCATTATTTTTCCGACGTGTTCGTGGACATGCATGCTGAACCGAAAGACCCGTACCTGTTGCGAATACACATACTGTTACACCCCTAGATGCACAAAGACTGACCAACATATTTAGCTAAGCAGTAATGCTAAGCAGAACTCCAACCGCACACAGCTGCACTATGGGTGGGAGCCGCTTTATGAAATGATACACAAATGAGCAGCCAAACGACTGAGTCACTCTCACACAATATACACAAACCACCGCAGAGACAGAACAGAGCCTGAAAGAGACACGAAGAGAATAAAACGAGAAAACTCTGCTGATGTGAATGACACATGAGAATATAAAAACAGAGCATGTGAAAGTTGTGTGACACACAATCATAGTTTAACCTCTGGAAACATGTCAAAAGGACTTTTGACTGAGCCTTCACACTCACACACTGCAGTCGGGTATGTTGGGCTTTAAAAGCAGAAAGTTTGAGCCAAGCTTATGCCACATATGGCTTTAAAGGAACAATTCACCAGATATGACAATTGGGTTATCTTTAACTTAACCGTCATGCCGTTACAAACCTGTATGACTGGAATGCAAAATAAGATATTTTGCTACTCCATTTCATACAATGAGGACTAAAGCTGTCATTTTTGGCAAGTAGTTGACAATAAAAGAGCAGCCTGGATATTCTGCCCAACATCAACAAGGAAATTAATACTCTGGTTTAATGTGACATAAGGGTGAGTAAAGGATTCCTGCAACAGTTTAAGAAGCCTGGATTTGGCTACTAAATGTGAGACTAGTTTAAAACTTGGGTTATACGAGTTCTGAACACAAAGGACATGGAAGGGTTCCTGACAGGCAGCCAATCAGACCCCTTCCCATGAGCCTCTGCAGCTGTGGGGCCCCTCAAGGGTCCAGAATGAAGCTCCGCCCAACTGAGCCAAGATCCTGTCAGTCAAAGAAAGAGAATTCACTAGTGCCAGACAGAAAAACAAAAGAAAGAAAATGCTCGATTAGTCTCTTTTTTTATGCATTTATAAAAACTTAAATCAAGAGTTTAATAGTTCAAATATGGTTAAGGCATGTATTCGTGGTGAGTGTGTAAGGTGATCTTTCCCTTGGGACTGCAGGGAGTTTCCGGTGAGTATTTTAAGGCTCTGAACTATAGAAAGAAGGAGGGAGAGAGAGAGAGAGAGAGAGAGAGAGAGAGATGCACTTCAACTCAACATGACATGGCATTCATAACCCATGTCCATAAAGTGACAGGATGTTGAACAAGGAAAAAATGTAAAGCGGGACTTTATTTTATCCTGTAAAAAATGAGAAAGAACTTTCTTTCCGAAACTAATCTGTCATTGGTCGAAACTTAAGTGGCCTTGATGACATCATCAATAAAAGAATGTTGTTTTAGAAATGGAGCAAGTTGATACTTTGATAATAGATCGACAAGGAAAAAAATTTGGAGTAACATGTAGAATACTAACAAGAGACTGCATAAAGTGCAAATAGTCAATTCTGATTACATGTTGATAAAAAAAAAAAAGAAACACTAAAATTGAAAGAAGAAATGGATTAGAAGTTTTCGCTGATCTGTTGACTTAAACTACTATTTCCTGACAGTTCAGAACATCAACCCTCATGCTGACATAGTTGACAACTGCCACCTGATCACAACAGGAAGCCACAGGTGTGATGTGGTCACCTGACACACCATGAGTGGTCATGTGACTCAAAGCACAGACAAAAACACAGTCGTAAAGGTCACGCACACCCTTGCCTGTCCAGAAACCAGGTCAATATTTGTTTTCATTCCCAATCATGATAGGGATGTAACGGTATGAAAATTTCATATCACGATTATAGTGATATTTAATCTCTAATCAATATTTTTTGTCCAATTATTTGCCCAGTTAGTTTTGGTATTGAGGTAAAAGTTACCTTGCATTCGCTATATAACAGTGGGTGGTGGTCACGAAGATGACGGAGCAAATTTGATGCGTTTCCCCCTTTTGCAGCGACTTTCTTCTTGCAAGATCAGCAGACAGGGTGACCGTCCTCGATTAAATTGCCTTCAGGACTCTTGTAAAAGCCAAAATACGACCAGACCACCGATTTGGTTCTCTTAGATGGCTGAAAAATCTCCCGAGCGCTGCCACTGCCTTCCGCCATTTTGTCTCGTGCAAAAAAAACAACAACAACAACACTGCATGCTGCTTCTGCGTCAGACTGATGCTGGCTGGACAGGATTTACCGCGAGTTTTCAAAAGCGCGATAATCAAACACGGTTTTGATGATAATTAAATTTTAAACGGTATTACTAACCGTCAGGGCATTTTATCGTGATTTATCGTGAAACCAGTAATCGTTCCATCCCTAAATCATGATCATTTCCAGGTTTTATCAGTCTGAAACATAATCAATGACGGCAACTTTATTCAACTTACAAATGCCATTAAAAACAAACCTATTATTTCACAGATTAAATAATTTTATGTTAACTAATACTCAATGAACCATGTGATGCCAGCAGTCAATTCTAGAGGCAGCACAAGTTATGAACTATATATAAAAAGAAAGGCTTTTTCTTTGGAATAACATACGGTGATGAATCATTCACAATAACCAGGAACGTGCGTTATGAAAAGTAAACTGGGTCCATTTTAATTTCTTTTTTCTACTTTTCTTTTTAGGAACAATCCTGAACATGCATCACATAAATTTGTTCTAACATTAGTTACAGGCTAACACACTTGTATAAACAAGAACTATTAACAAAAATGATCAAAAACAAAACATATTAACAAATAACAAACAATACTGAAAATAGAAAATAAATGTAAAAAATATTTAATAACAATAACAACAATACCGGATACTTAATGTACAATAATAATACCTACTAATTTAATTTTGATTTAATGTAAACTTAAATACACGTTCAACAACTAAAGGTCTACAAATGCAGGACATTTCTTCTTAATAATCAGACAAAATGTAAACGAAAGAGCATTTAGGATGCGTTCTTTAAAATAAACGGACAGGGTGTAGAATGTGATTCTGAATCAACTGATTTGTGTCTAAATTTGCCCCATGAACCGGCGTGGCGCTGAGATCTCCTGTTACCCCCAGAGAAATGACCCTGCCGTACGTAAACTGAGTTCAAGAGCATCTGCTAAATGACATCTACCCACGCTGTTCTCAGTGAATGTGTTTATGCGGTTCCTGTGATCTAACAGGTACGGCATGCTTCTCATTTTAACCCACTGAATTTACCTTCCAGGCATCTGAACACAGAGAAAGAGTGAGGATAGGAAGTGCGTATTATAATGCAACAATGGTGTTCAAACATCTGCAGCAATCTGAACAAGTAGTATATCTAGCATTTACATGCTTAGTGATGTTTGTCAGGTGACAGATGATGGATTTGGGTTAAATAAACAGGTAACTAAATAAAACGACAATGAACTTAACATTCAGATTCATTACTTCCCAATTTAATGTGGTGTATTTAGGAAGCTCATCTCCTTACAAAAAGTACCATGGTATTACTATGGATTCTGGACACCGTCTACACAAAGTACATTGGAAAAACCCTGGCATAATAATAATATAGCACTTACTCAGTACACTGGTCCAATGGCAGCTCCAAAGTGCTTTTTTATGGAAGGGTGGAGAGATTGTTTGCAGATCTCACACCTGGCCATAACCCAAAATCTAGTCAACACATACACTAACAACCGTGAAAATCCCATTTCAGATGTGCCTTTGCCATGATATCATGCAGAAAGCACCAGGAGGTAGTGAAAAGACAGGTTTAGCATAGATAGAGAACACAGTTAGGCAATCGCTCTATTGGCACGAGGCGAGTCACGCACGCGCAGTAGCGCAGCCGATGACGCCACACTAATGAATTGTTTATGCTTTAAAAATAACTTATCGATGATTTTAACAAACTCGTTAGTTAAACGCTCTAGTGACACAGTAACGATGCATTGTTTTAATATGTTAACCGGTTTAACCCTTAGAGCGATGGATTTTGGGGTTAACGTTACTCCATGTAACAGGCCGCTTGAACCTTTAACGTTTAATCTAAACCATTCACAATGTATCGATTATCTCGTCTGGACAAATTAGAAATTACATATAAAACACTGACAAGCCATTACTGTCTTTGACTCCTCCGGCATCAAATCATTATTTGTCAGTCAACCCGCATGTTAACGCAAACTTTAGCCAAAAAACCTCAACAACTACAATAACATTAATCCAAATATACAGATGAACAGAACGACGTTTATTAGACAACCAAAACAGCATTCGGAACTCTAGAATGTGATTCTGAATCAACTGATTTCAGGTGATTCACTCAGCTGATATGAATCAGTTAGCCGGTTAGCATACTAAAGTCCAGAATCAAGGCCTAGTCAGCACATCCTCACACATTTAACAGCATTTCTGACATAAAACAATGAAGAAAACCCTCGGACCGGGTGGATTCGGGTGTGATACTCACCTATAGTGGAGATGAAGGTGGTGTTGAAGGCGTCATCTGAAAATCGGAACAACACGCAGGTCTTTCCCACCCCAGAATCACCAATCAAGAGCAGTTTAAAGAGCAGATCATAGGTCTTCTTCGCCATCTGAGCTCTTATAAACACACACTGATGAGAAACCGATAGAGACTGAGTGCGTGTTAAAGGGAAAGCGTGTGTGTGTTACCCGAAAACACACACCGGACAGTCTCTTCACAGCTGAATTGCTTCGATTTCCTCTGTTGACTCTTTTTTAAACTCCGAAGGAGATGTTTAAGATGTGTGTTTCCTCTGAACGTGTGGTGTCTGGTGTTTTTAATGTCTCTGTCTTTCTTTCTTCTCACACTGTCGGGACAAAATGGCTCCTCCGCCCGACTCTCTTTCTTCAAACTACACCAGCGATCCGATTCAAATGAAAGATATTCCGCTTCATCCCAGCGATGCCGAACCGCACAGATCTCGTTTGACAGCTGGATCCGAACCGATAGCCTGTACCGGGTCCGTTTGTGGAGTTTGGAAGAGGACAAACACAGAGACGACCAACCAACCGCCGTCGCCTTCGAATGGAGCCACCACGGCGACACCCTAGATTTCAGAGCCACGCCTCTCTTCCCGCCCCTACGTCAGCGCCTGGCGTTGTGATTGGCTGAACGCGCCGTTTTTCAAATCCATCTCGAACGCTGATTGGACGGAGAGCCAACCGTCTGGAGACATGAGGGCATTATTGACGCAGCTTGTTTGGGGAGGGTGAATGCAGCTGGCGCAGCCCAGAGCCTGGCCCCTAACGACACTTCGTGGCCCTACAGTCAGTTTCCGTCAGCCCCAAGCAGCGCTGCTGGGTGTGATTGGGTCACCGTGACGAATCGAGATGTTAAGTCAAACCCGGTGATGTCAGTCCGGGCGTGGCGCTTTTAGAACATTTCCATATGTGACCCTGGACCACAAAACCAGTCATAAGGGTCAAATTTTTTTAAAATGGAGACTTATGCATTATCTGAAAGCTGAATAAATAAGCTTTCCATTGATGTATGGTCAATATTTGACTGAGATACAACTATTTAAGAATCTGAGTGTGCAAAAAAAAAAAAAAAATCAAAATATTGAGAAAATCGCAGTTAAAGTTGTCTAAATGAATTTCTTAGCAATGCATATTACTAATCAAAAATTTAGTTTTGATACATTTACGGTAGGAAATTTACAAAATATCTTCATGGAACATGATATCCTGATTTTTAGCATAATAGAAAAATTGATCATTTTGACCCATACAATGTATTGTTGGTTATTGCTACAAATATACCCGTGCTGCTTATGACTGGTTTTGTGGTCCAGGGTCACATGATTATCTGCTGACAATGCCAAAACGTGGTATTTTGGTACTTTTAACATTGCAATACCATGGTACTGTCATGGAACATGTCCAAACTATAGAATTATCATGCACTTACAGAAATATCCTTATATTACCATGTTCTTTGCACATTTAATGTGGTTTTCTTGTGTAGCCTACTTTTTGAAAACCAAACATAGTGCATACATTTCAGTACTATGGTGAAAATAAAGTTTAAGATGGGGGGTTTTCGTAAAAATGCAATTGAAGAACATTTTGGGTTCCCTAAAGAACCTTTCTACAAACATAGATAGAATAAATATGGGGGTAGGGATAGGGATAGAATAAATATGAAATTTGTAGCTTATAAAACAAACATTTGTGTTGACCACCATAGTGAAAAAAAAATAAACAAGTATGGCTCACACGAGTCACAACATTGTGCAGACATGCAATAGATTTGCAATGAGAAAAAAACATTTTATTTCTTAGTGTCAAGAAAATTTTAATAATCTGAAAAAAAACTTTTTTCCCTATAAAGGAACTTTTTGTGCATTGGAAAGTTTCATTAGATGGTAAAGATACTGTAATGTCAATAAAGAGAGAAAAGGAGGCCTACCAGTATCCTAAATGAAGAGAATAAATCAAAATGCCCCATTTCCAAACTATCTGCAGACCAAAAACAGTAAGAATCATCTCATTTTCTTGCTGGAATGAGTTCTGCTCTCATGTCCTGTGAGGTTTGAAGAATTCGGCTATTGTTTGTAAGTCATTGGGCAACATTTTCCCTAATGCAGCTGTAAACATGCAGAAACCTGCTGTGACTCAGACAAGCATGGCTCAGAGCTGCTGGAGGTTTTATTCCTTTATATCTGTCAGTGAGTCACTCCTGGAGCTCCATTTTCCTGTTTCCAAACCTTGCCGCTCGACGCCACATGAATCTGGAATATTAGAGGAATTTCTTTGTGTTCAAATGTTTCTGTGTCTATTTCATTGTTTGATCATTCTTCTCACTAAAAGCCAAGTGTGAGGGGGGAAAAAAATAAAATGTAGTTCTTCCAGTTTCTCGTTCTCAGGGTTCCTCATATCTTTTGACTGGGTTTTGGTTTTAAGCTGTCCGACAAAAGTTACACACACACACACACACAAACACATACAGTCAGCAGAGGCGTAGCTGAGTGTTGTAAGTGAATCTGATGCTATGTGAGTCACAGTGGAGTTAAACATCTGGTTCTGTTAAATCCACCGGATGTCATTCAGAGTTTGAGTCACGGCATTCAAAATCTGTTTCTACGTGCATAGAAAAAGTTAATAAAAATTGAACAGAATCAATTATTTATCGTGTCTTTGACATGTCAATTAATTAATTAATTAAATTTAATGTTAACTGCCATTTACAGTACATTTATCATGCAGCTAATTTTATAATATTAATATTATCCACCTAATTTTTAACATAACAGCGGGCCATGTTTAACTTGAATGAGCGAGACTTCCGGTGTCATTTGTTTAGTTATTATTTTACCTGTCCAAAAATAGTCCGGTATACTGCTTGATATTGCAAACTGGTAGCCTATTTATTATCACATCATTTTATTATTGTAATAATAAACACGCTGGTTTGTAGCGCAAATAGTTTTACTGTTAACTGCACTTTGTCATTCTTCATTTCTTCTATTTACCTGTAGCGGTTAATGAAACGGAAGTCTCGCACATTTACAAATAGCTTACTTCCGCCTTGCAAAATATTGTGTATGTATAATGTATTTATAATATATACTATTTGCGGATCATTTTTCTAATAAATTCATTTGTATAAGCTCTTTTCACAATGTTTTCACAATTGTTCCTTGTTGTAAAGAGTGCCTTACAAACACTGCAGTTACACAGCATGCCATGTATTGATTGAATACATACAATGTTATTGTCTAAACGTTTTAAGATTAAAAATTTTGAATATCAAATTTCAAGATTTTTTTACTGCTAAGTGTCTCATCATGAGAGGAAGCATCTGTAGCTGACAGCCATCATTACAGGCCTCACGATCAGCTATTTGTTCATTTCAGGGTGGATTGATTTCGTCCAAGATGTTTCTCTAAGTGCTTTTGCTTCCCTCTGATAGATTATATGCACAAACCCTTCTTCCCTCACTTGAAACCCAAGAGCTAGTCTGGTCAAATTCTAGTGTCAAGCTCACTAAGGCTAATATTAGTGTTCTAAGCATTCTCTGTATGGGTCCTGAAAGGGAATATAGCCAGGGATGAGACTTTTGATTAATAATTTAGAATTTTAATTTGAAAAAGATAGGAGCATTATGTAGAGCCTCTAGTGGCCAAAAATGAAACTATATATTACAAATCCACTAGATGGCGCGATTGATGTACGCTTAACCAACCCAAAGCTTAAAAATAGGAACCTGATTTTAATTAGCCCGCAACACACGATATATATATATGTATA
>NW_015657627.1:120778-142570 GCF_001515625.1 Sinocyclocheilus rhinocerous | reverse complement strand
TATATATATATATATATATATATATATATATATATAATTTGTATATTAATGAAAAAGTATATTCCTAGTAGGCCTATATCCACTACTCAAAGTCAGTTTTAATGTCATTTTATCTTCACAGCAAAAAAATGTACAACAGGGCTATTACACTACATTATAATAGTGTTCAGTCTTGAATATTTGGCTGGATCTTTGGGCTTTCTCCTTTTTCATCAGTGTTTGCACATTTTTGGCTTAAGTAAGCAGATATGATGGGTAAAAATGCAGATACAAAAAAATTAAATAGCCTTAGTGCGAGTTATGAATATACGTATGAACAATGAACTGAATGAAAGAATGATGAACAATAAAATTGAAAAAGTAAATTACATTGTAAAAAATATGGTTATTATAGACTATTTGATTTTTTTTTTTTAGCCTACATCTTTTTGTAGCCTATGTATTGCATTAATTTGCATTGTATCAAGCACTTATCAGATCCGTATTTAATCTAATTGAACCAGCATTAAACCTAGCTCCAAATCCCAAACACCTCTGGGGTCTTCCGCTATGATCGCACTGATGCAGGAGACTGTGTGAGCGTGTGTGTCTATGTGTGTGTTATAATGTTGCCATTTACGCCCTTTTTTAAACGATTTTGCCCTTGATTTTCAAAAAGCGGTTTATAAATATGAGTAGCTGCTATTTTCTGGACATATCAACTTCGGGAAGTCGTGGCCTAATGGTTAGAGAGTCGGACTCATAGCAGAAAGGTTGTGGGTTCGAGTCTCGTACCGGCAGGGATTGTAGGTGGGGGGAGTGAATGTACAGCGCTCTCTCCCACCTTCAATACCACGACTGAGGTGCCCTTGAGCAAGGCGAGCAAGTGAACCCCCAACTGCTCCCCGGGCGCTGCAGCATAAATGGCTGCCCACTGCTCCGGGTGTGTGTTCACGGTGTGTGTGTGTTCACTGCTGTGTGTGTGCACTTTTGATGGGTAAATGCAGAGCACTAATTCCGAGTATGGGTCACCATACTTGGCCACATGTCACTTCACTTCTTCACTTCACTTCACTTTTTTTCTAATAGTTTAAATTATTTAAGGACGATTATGTATGCATAAGACACAGAAACTATTATAATGCACGGCATCATTTTTTTTCTAAAGTTGAATTAATTAAATTGTAACACATTTTTCTTTGTTCAGTGGGCCTATTATTTTATTAAATCGCCTATATAGGCCTATAGGTAGGCCTATTTAGAGTCAATTAGCCTACTGGATCGCATTTAAGTCTGTGTAAACACACATTGTATTACATTTATTTCTCTAATTTAAAATAATTGTATCATTTGCAATCAGAACGCTGAGAAAATTCTTAAAGAACTGCATTTATTAAAGTAGTCTATTACAGTTTTTCTCAGTCGCTTTGGTACATTTCTCGAATCATCCTTGACATTTGCAAAACAGTAAGTGCATTTCTCAAAACAACTCGTACAAATAGCAAAACACCATGGATTACCTGCAAAAGCCAGTCTCTTACTCAAAATCCTTAAGTTCATCTCTCAAAAATAAATATCTGTCAATGAACATGTCAGTGCCATCAGAATGACAAGTCCTTGTGTCATTGTGTACGGATAAGACCGTCAAATTGCTTAGTCATGTTGTCAATATAACAGTGTACTCTGGAGGGATGTTCTGATGTAAACTATGGCTACAGTTTTGATGACAATTATTGTAAATTGTAGGTTACACCTTAGTGTATGTGGGAGTTTGATTGCAAGAGACTGGACAAGATTCACATTTATGCTTTTACTGTTTGTACTGTAATTTGTTGACAGACCATGTCATTGCGATACAGAAAGGAAAAGACAGCACTGCATAGCACAAAGAAAAAAAAACAAAAGTAGAAATGTGAACATAGGACAATCTCCTTAGGGAAAACTGTACATGCAGTGCTGTAGGAATTACAGTGCAGTCTTCCTACACCTCCTGACGTTCCGGTCTGTTGGGCCACAAATTCTCATCCACATCACAACGAATATCTTCTCTTGCGATGCAGTGTGGAAAGAATCTTTTAGAGTGTCTTATCCAGCCTCTGCAGGCATCTGCTGTGATGTCATCACACGCTGCATCCATGGCAGCCAGAAGGGTCATCTGTGTATGTGGCTGGCGATCATATACTTTCCATCTCCATGCTGAGAAAAATTCCTCAATGGGGTTAAGGAATGGAGAGTAGGGTGAGAGGAACTCCATCAGCATCCTGTTGTGGGCTGCAAACCATTGCCTGATGATGTTGGAGCGATGGAAACTGACATTGTCCCAAACTATCACGTACTTTGGCAGGTCATCTCCAATCTGACCCCTCTCTTGTTCAGGGATGAGATCCCTGTAGAGAGTGTCTAAAAAGGTGACAAGACACTCTGTATTGTATGGCCCAATAATGGAATATGCGTTAGCACACCATTCTCAGAGATAGCAGCACCCATGGTTATGTTGCCGCCCCGTTGGCCTGGCACATCAACTGTAGCTCTGTGGCCGATGATATTTCGACCACGCCTTCTGCGTTTCGTTAGGTTGAAGCCAGCCTCATCCATGTAGATGAAGCTGTGCGGTGGTTCACTTGCTTCCAGTTCCATTATACGCTATATCCAGAAGACACAAAATGAGTTTTATGAATTACATGCATTTTCATTTTGGCCAAGATACAGTTACATCAAATGTATACAGCACATATTGCATCTTCTTTTCTACAGCCATAACAAATGTGTAAAGGTCACACTTACTGTACTGTATATCACTATACGATGTTGTACTGTTTACTGTGAGGTACAGTTGCTGCATGCTCATACATGTTTTACCTGTACATACTGGTAGCGCAGCTCCTTCACTCTTTCACCATTTCTTTCAAATGGAACAGTGTACAGCTGCTTCATATTCATTTGGTGTCTTTTCAGCACCCTGTCAATGGTTGAGATGCTGACTGTTTGGATGTTTTCAAAGATGTTGTTGTCCTCTATAATGGCACTCTTTATCTCCCTTAGTCTTATGGCATTGTTTTCTACAACCATGGTGCAAATAGCCTCCTCCTGTTCAGGTGTGAAAAGGGGCCCTCTGCCACCCCTGTGAAGTTGTCTTGCAGTCCTATGTGGAAAAAATATAGTAATGCAAAACACAAAATTGAGTAAGATAAAATGTCACTGTTTAAAGTATACTTACTGTATATTGTAAAATGCAAGTGGAATACTGTAATATTGTATGAGAAAGTATACAAAGTATACAGTATTACAGTACAGTGCCTATTGTTAGATTACATACCTGTTCTGTCGACGAATGATTGAGATGATTGAGTACACAGTTGTTCTCCCAACATTTGGCTGCACCCTTCGACCAGCCTCGGCCATTGTAAGCCCATGATTGAGAACGTGGTCTACAAGTGTGGCTCTTATCTCATCAGGAACACGCATATGTTGCCTCCCAACTCCTCCGCCACGAAGCCTCACTCCTCTTCTTCTTCTCTCTGGCTGTTGACCCCGTCCAATTCCTTGTCCTTCCATTGTCAGACATTGAAACATTGTGTTGTGCTCCGGCTATATATATACTTGCCAGTTGATGGTTCATGAGATGCACCTTCGTTAGAGAAAATCAAGATTCACCTGGGAGCAATTTACCAATGCAGGACAGATTTAGAAAAAAAGTCTAATGGAAATGTATAGAAATATGCTTGACATATTATGACAACTTGTTCAACCATTTTGCATGTAAAGACTTATGCTATGAACTAATGCCTAAATGTTGTGGGGGGGTGAGACTATTCAACAGAGACCCATTATAATACATTTTGATCAACATGACATAAGCAATTGATAATGTAGGAAACAGCAGAGAATTGTACATAATCATTTGCATGGATGTACCAAAGCATTTGCAACTTGTTCAAAGAAATTAGAAACTGCTTTTTTGATGTGCACAAGTGACACAATGATGAGAAGATTGAACAGGTAGTTTTGAGAATTCCAATTCTGATCTGAGAAATGTACCAAAGCGACTGAGAAAAACTGTAATAGAAATTGAACAGAATCTGTAGTTCAGGAACATCCTAACTCGGAATTCTGTTTAAAAACCATGGTAGTTTCTCTTAGCAAATATACTTTTTTTTCTTTCAAATCTTAAGTCAAAAATTGAGTTTTGAAATTTCTGTAATATAGCAGAGCCATAATTGCTTAAAAATTCAGTGTGCTTGTTTCTCTTGCGAGACCTGGCAACCCTTATGTGAGTGTGTGTGTGTGTGTGTGTGTGCGCGCTTGTGTATGTGTTTGGGCAGGGCTGCAGTGAAGCGCGCAGCTGATGTGTGTGAGTCTCTGTCAGACGCGTTTGTATTTCGAATCTTCTTGTGTTTCGGTGGAAATCGGTGAGATATTTTGAGTTTATGATTTCATCCATACGTGTTCATGACGAAACCGCCTTTATCTTTTATTCATTCGTGCAGACCGCAGAGATTTGCACCGGGACTGACATTATGCGCTCGGTAACCGGGTGATGCTGATGCTGACATCTTCCATCATCCATCTGCTTTAACGAGAATACTGAGCCCATTCGTGATCCATTCATCTCGCAGACGGGTTCAACATGTCCATGAAAGCAAAAAACGGCGAGGCGGTGAAGGTGGTGGTTCGGTGTCGCCCGCTCAACCGTAAAGAGGAATCGATGGGGTATGAGGATATCGTGCAGATGGATGTGAAACTGGGCCAGGTGGCCCTGCGGAACCCCAAGGCGGGTCTGGGAGAGCTGCTCAAGACATTCACGTTCGACGCGGTTTACGACGGGTGTTCCAAACAGAGCGACCTGTACGACGAGACGGTGCGACCGCTCATCGACTCGGTTCTGCGCGGCTTCAACGGCACCATCTTCGCGTACGGACAAACGGGAACCGGGAAGACGTACACCATGCAAGGCCAGTGGCTTGACGCCGAGAGCCGTGGCATCATCCCAAATTCGTTTGAGCACATTTTCACGCACATCTCGCGCTCTCAGAACCAGCAGTATCTGGTCCGGGCCTCTTATTTGGAGATCTACCAGGAGGAGATCCGAGACCTGCTCACCAAAGACCACAGCAAGAAGCTGGAGCTGAAGGAGAGCGCCGACTCGGGGGTCTACATCAAAGATCTGTCCTCCTTCGTCACCAAGAACGTGAAGGAGATCGAGCACGTGATGAACGTTGGGAACCAGACCAGATCGGTGGGGTTTACCAACATGAACGAGCACAGCTCCAGGTCTCATGCCATCTTTATCATCACGGTGGAGTGCAGCCAGCTTGGGCCGGATGGACAGAACCATATTCGCGTTGGCAAACTCAACTTGGTTGACCTGGCTGGCAGCGAGCGACAGACCAAGACTGGCGTCCAAGGCGAACGTCTGAAGGAGGCCACCAAGATCAACCTGTCCCTCTCCGCTCTGGGAAACGTAATCTCTGCGTTGGTGGATGGACGAAGTTCTCACGTTCCCTACCGTGACTCTAAACTCACGCGGTTGCTGCAGGACTCATTGGGCGGGAACGCCAAGACCATCATGGTGGCCACGTTGGGACCGGCCTCCTACAATTACGAGGAGACCCTGACCACCTTGCGTTACGCCAACCGCGCCAAGAACATCAAGAACAAGCCTCGCGTCAATGAAGACCCCAAAGACGCCCTCCTGAGGGAGTTCCAGGAGGAGATCGCCCGGCTGAAAGCGCAGCTGGATAAACGCGGCATTCTCACCAAGAAGAAGAGGAGGAGCAGGAGCCTGAGGAAGATCGGAGATGGTGGCGAGGTAGACGAGGATGATGTTGAAGATGAGGAGGAGGAGGAGGAGGAAAGCGTGGAGAAGGAGGCGCAGGAGTACATGAAGGAGCAGCAGGAGAAGCTGGAGAGAGAGAAGGAGGCCATCAGAGACGATCATTCTCTGGTGGCGGAGGAGAAACAGAAACTCCTGGAGGAGAAAGAGAGGATGATGAGGCATCTGAAGAAGGAGCAGGAGGCCACAGATCTTCTCACAGCCAAGTTTAAGGTGAGTACGATTGTGTGTGTTGTGCTTATGGTTGTTTCAGGTTCCATTGATGTGTGTATGTGTAGAATGAGTTTAAATTGAATGAAATTTGAAATGTGAAACTTTAAACGACTGAAAGAACTATGAAAAAGTTCTTTATATACAGCTATTCGTACATTTAAATGATATAAATAATAAATATTTCAATCAAAAACAGACAGATGAATAGATGGATAGATAGACAGACTGAGATAGATAGATAGATAGATAGAACGATAGAACAATAGATAGATAGATAGATAGATAGATAGATGCACAGAAATATGGAAAAACAGTACAATCAAAATTAAAAAATAAATAAAAAAAATGCACAAAACACAAAATCATAGAAAATATGCAGTATGGAAGAGACAATAATGAACATTTCATGCAGTGGAAATTTGGGGTATTCGAAATGTCATTTTTGTAAGGTCCATTGGGTTTTAGTTATTCCATCTTCCATTGCCATCGTTTAGAATCAGGCCAGCAGACGCGTCTGTCCCAGTCAGAGTTGTGCTGCTTATCGATCAAACGACAGCGACAAACCTCTGTGTGTCAGAGCAGAGCTCAGGATCCATGTGAGTTTCCATGTGTTTGATCTCTGCTGTCACATCACAGCGTAACCATGACGACAGAGCCAATTCCTCCACTGCACAGTTCAACACAAGCGACTGTTGATCTTCTGAGGATGACAGTACTATGCGTAATCCTTTTATATCTAAACAAGACAGTAGCTGCTTTATTCAGAACAGTTTGCTTTTTTATTCCCATAGATGCTGTCAGGTTATAGAGAAGTGTATTTAATAACAGGGTACAGACCTTCAGCTGTGTGTGCGAGAGCTAATAGACTCAATCACAGACGGCTGATGGTGGACGACATCCTGCTGTGGTCAGCCAATCACATGCTCTCGTTGTTTCTCGGTCATCATTAAGCCAATCAAAAGACAGTAGGCAGGCAGAGATTCTTTACACTGTCTGGAGTAAAAGCATTGATTACAGTTAACATGCTAACACTAGTAAAGGTCTGATTCCCATCATGTGTCAGGGTTATTATCATTAACTAAAACCATAAAAAATATATTAATTTAATAATATATACACTATTTTTAAACTATAATGCATAAACCATTTTTTATAAACTATTCTAATAAAACAATTTGATATTGTATTTTTTTAAATAAACACATTGAAATAAAAAACCTAATTTCATCATGGTTTCCAAGGCAACATTTTAAAATTTCATTTAGATTAATTGAAGTACTAAAATAACTAAAACTAAATAAACTAAAACTAAAAACTAAAACTTAATTAAAGCTATATAGACATTAAAAAACTAACTAAAACTAAAAACAGACAAACCCACAACAAAATGACTAAAAATGTAATTAAAATTAAAACAGAAAATATCAAATGTTAATAAAAATATAAATAAAAATGATATAATAATAATAATAATAAAAATAACATTAAAAAAGCAATTAAAAAAGATAAAAATGATAAAACTTAAAAATAAAAAGCTGTATAGACATTTTTAATGTAATTAAAATTAAAACAGAAAATATCAAATGTTAATAAAAATATAAATAAAAATGATATAATAATAATAAAAATAAAAATAACATTAAAAAAGCAATTAAAAAAGATAAAAATAATAAAACTTCAAAATAAAAAGCTGTATAGACATTTAAAAAAAAACAAAAACTATAAAAATGACATCAGCAACTAAATTACTAAAACTTTAACTAAAATTTAAATTGAAATAGCAAATATAAAAATATGATTGACTAAAAATAATACAAAAAATGTAAACTTAAAAGCTGTATAAACATTAAAAAAAACATTAAAATGACAAAAACAACAAAATTACTAAACCTTTAAAATTAAAACAAAAACAGAATTAATTCAAAATATAAACAAAAACTATAATAGTACATTAATCATAAAATAACCCTGTGTGTTCTCTGTAATAGTCATGTGATCTGATTAGTGCTGTCAAACGATTAATCTAGATTAATCGCATCCAAAATAAACGTTTTTGTTTACATAATATATTTATGTGTACTGTGTTCATTTATTATGTATATATAAATACACACACTTTCAGTATATATTTTGTAAATATTTACATGTATATATATTTATGTTATTATATTTTATATTATATATAAATATATTTAATATATAAAAACAACATTTTTCTTGCATGTGTTTGTATTTATATATACATAATAAATATACACCGTACACACTCATATATTATGTAAACAAAAACTTTTATTTTGGATGCGATTAATCACGATTAATCGTTTGACAGCACTAGATCTTGTGATGATGTAACGCATGACATCATGTCTTCACGTGTACTGGTGCTTTATTCTGTGTGTATGTGACGGCAAAGCAGGCTGCAGTAGCTGTATCTCCTCATTCTCATATGAGAGGTGTTTGCTGAGGTTCTGGCCAGAAGCAGGATGAGAGAGGGGCTTCAGATTTATAAATAACTCTGATTATTGGTGGGTCATTTCCTGACAGGTGATGATTCATCGCGACCTCATCCTGTTCCCTGCGCTGAGCCAATCACATCACTCGATCTCAAACAATAACAGCAGCACAGGAAATATATCACTGCACGTCTGATTACAAACACAACGGCTGTGTTCACAATCACATACTACTCACTGTATACTGTATACGATATATATTTGCTTACTATGGACAGTGTACGTGCTGCACACATAGTATGAGTAGTATGGTGTCGTTCCAAACTTAGCTCATGACTCAGTTTTTGCCCCAGATTCGTTGTGCTGCTGCAGTGAATTGAGTGTTTAATTGTGAATCCCCAGCGCTCATGTGCCTGTTTTACCTGTGGAACAGACTAAACCACTTCACACACACGTTTAGCCTTTAATGTCTGTTTACACAACTGTCTTCTAGTTTAATTATAGTGTCATTTAAAGAAAGGACGTGGGGGCGAGACAGACAGACAGGAAGAGACATAATAATATAGTGTCTTGTGGATTTGTTTGTGTATGCGACTGTAGTATAATGCTGTATAATACTAGTATAATCATACTGTTTTTACAGCGTGTCGAATGTATACCAGTGTTGCTATTGTTAACAAAACTATTAAAAATAATTTTCATTAGTCAAATAAACCTGAAATGAAGTAGAATATAAATATTGAATGGAAAACTTAAGCTAAACTGTTGCTTTGGCAACTAACTGAAATAAATGATCTAAAGTATTAAAATGACTAGAAATAAAAATAAAATATGGAAATAATCAAACTAATAAAAATGACAAAAACACATATCAAAATGACTAGAACTTATATTAAAACTAATGTTAAAAAGAAAACTGAAAACATACAAATAAAAACAAAATATTAATGAATGCTATAACATTATATAAATAACACTGATCGATTAATATTGCATATTTGTATAATGCAATTCCTAGGTAATTTGAAGTATACTAAAATTACTCAAATTAATAAATAAATCAAAAAACTCAAATAAAATAAATGAAAGCTAAACAGAAATATTTAAAAAATAAAATAAAAACTTTAAAAAAAAAATGACAAAAGCACATAAGATTGCTCAAAGGTATATTGAAATTAATATTAAAATGAAAACTGAAAATATAAAAATAAAACCTAATTCAAAATAATAATAAATAGGCCTACTACAACAGTATATAAATGATACTGAAATAATACTGATTTATATGTATTTTTGAATGCATGGAATCCCCAGATTATGGATAAAAAATGCAAAACTGAATGAATGAAACTTAAAAATTCAGCATAATTGTTTCACAGTATATTGTTATAATGAATGCTAGTATTCAGTTCCAAACATAGCCTGTGCGTGCTGACAGTAAACTCAGTCATTGGCCTTCTCCCAGCATGCTTTGCTGAAATATTGATGTGTCAGCGTCTATGTGCCGGTGGGCGGAGCTTCCGTTTAGAGCTTCTGGCCAATGAATTCCTCAGCAGTGTGAATAGATAATGAGCCAGGCTGGTCCTGAGCTCTGTTGCCATGGTGACGGGAGTGTGGGGGGTCTGGATGGAAAGGTCTCTGTTAAACGAGAGCATCTTCACTGCTGACTGTGTGAGTGAGTGTGTGATGACGGAGCGTCCTGCTGATGCTTCCCCGGAGGCCAGCGTCTATTTTAAACCATCTCTCTGTTTCTATCTCTATTCTGTATCTTTTTTCCATCACTACTGTAACAGTATATTACTATTATCATTACTATTTATGTCTATTTAACTTGAATTTATTTTTGTAGTAATGTTAGTACCTAAACAATTTATATAAAATTATAAAATGAGTATAAAATATAAAAATATATATAAAAATGTTAAACGTAAATAAAAGAGTGCTAAACCCTTTACACACTCATGTCTAGAGGCTGGAGTAATATTTTGACTTGTATATGGTATACAGTATATTATAATTTTATATAAATTGTTTAGGTAATAACATTACTACTTTGATACTAACAAAAATAAATTCAAGTTAAATAGACATAAATAGTAATAATAATAATAATAAATAAACTAAAACATGACTAAGACTAAAATCTAAAATGAAAACTAAAAATATAAAAAAGCAAATGCAAAATATTAATGACTTCTTTTAAGACCTGGGTGTGTAAAGGGTTTTGCACCATTTTATTTAAATTTATTTTTTGTCAATTAAATGTATTAAATGTTAATTGTTGTGGTTATAACATTATCATAGTTAAATAGAAATGTTTAAAATAAAATTTTTAAAAAATGACAAAAGCACATAAAGAGCAAAATAAAAAAATTAAAACAAAAAAATATATAAAAAGCTCATTCAAAATATGAATTTATAATTATATGAAATATATATACACACACACATCATTCCATTTTATTTAACACCACATTTCATATTTTTTTCTTTTTTTGTGAATTAAATGTATTATCATTTAATCGTACCGACATTACTAAAACTAAATGTTAAATAGAAATGTTTAGAAAAATTAAAAACTAAAAAAAGACAAAACACAAGTAACAAAAAAAGTTTGGAGTTGGTAAGGTTTAAAAAAATGTAAAAAAAAAATGTTAAAAAAAAAAAAAAAAAAAAAAAAAAAAAAAAAAAAAAAAAAAAAAAAAAAAAAAAAAAAAAAAAAAAATTAAATAGCAAAAATTTAAATGAAAAATAAAATATTAAAAAAGCTCATTCAAAATATGAATTACTAACATTTTATTTTATTGTATTATGTAATATAATTTAATATATTTTAATTTTTTTGTTGTTGTTGGAAAGAAAAAATTGTAGCAGACCATGTAAAACTGCTTCAGGACCAGTTAGGCGCATTGGGCCAAATGTTACACCTAATTAATATTCATAGCCATGATGATAAGATTATAATATATGTGTGTGTATTATATGTATTATAGTTTAATTGCTTGGTTTTTTATTTTATTTTAATTGTTTCTGTTGGTCACATTGTAAGGTCAAAATTGTATTAGTCTAAGTAAAACTGCTTTAAGCTCAGTTACGCAACTAATTAATATGAATAACTATGCTGATAAGGTTTGTAATTGTCTCCGCCCCTCTGCTTGGCTGTACATTAACCCGAGAAGGTTTTGGTTCATCCCATGGGACAAAAAGCCCATTCTCTCCATCTTTCCATGTCTCTGCATTATCTCTCCTCCCTTTCCCTGGGTTCCAGTCCCGTGCTCACAGAGAGAGATGGATTGTGTGTGTAAATCAGAGGGACGTGTGATGGGTTCTGACAGGGTGTTTTGGATGTTATGAGCTGGTCTGACGAGCCGTGCGGGTCAGCTGTAGTTCTGGGCTCAGGCTTTGTTCTTGTTTCTGTTGTGGCTCTTTGACAATAATCTTTGTGTGTCGCTGAAGCCGCGAGCTGCTGCCGTCCACAAAGAGAGCTCTGTGTGTCGAGTGGGGGAGGAGATTCGCAGAGCTGATTTTCATCATGCCTTCCAAAAGCTCGTTCACACTCACAGCCATTTGTAGCGAGAAAGAAACCAGAAGTCGTCCTAAGTTATCAAAGAGAGTTGGTGATTTCAGGCCACTCGAGTGACAGCAATCGCTTGTGATGCAACAAAATTGAGCAGTTTTCTATTTGTGCAGCGTCACACCCGGAAGCCCCGCCCACAGCCAGTCTCATTGGTTCAAAGTTCCACTGCATTTGATTAAACATATTTTTAAATATTATATACTACTGTTTAAAAATTTGGGGTCAGTAAGAGTTTGTTCTTCAAATAAATGAGTATTTTAATTATATTTATTAATTGTTGAATATAGTTAAATATAAATATTTTTTTAAAAGCAAAAACTAAAAAGAAATGGCAAAAGCACATGAAATTAAAATATAAAATAAAAAAAAATTAAATTTGTGAATTGTTTATTTATTTAAATTTATATCATATATAAATGTATAATTTAAAAAAAATAAGTTAAATAGAAATATTTAAAAAATACATTTCATTACATTTCCTTGAATTTTTTTATATATATATTTGTAAATTACATGTATTATATTGTAACTGTTTTGGCACCAAAAAGCAAAAGGAAAAAAAAAGACAAAAGCACATAATAGAATGACTAAAACTAAAATAACAAAAAAACAATTAAAAAGCTGATTCAAAATATGAATTACTTCCGTTTGAGACCTGAGTGTCTAAAGGTTTTAGCACCATTTTATTTCATTTTCATCCATTTTTTCTGAATTAAACTTCCATATTTTAATTGGTTTGGTACCAAAATTACAAAAAAAAAGTAGTTAAATAGAAATATTAAAAAAAAAAAAATAAATAAAAAAAATAAAACACAACAGAATGAATCAAACTAAAATGAAAAAAAAAAAAAAGAATTACTTCTCTTTGTGTACTGAGTGTCTGCTGAAGGGTTTAGTTCTGTTTTATTTCATTTCTTTTTTTTTTTTCTTTTTTTGTGAATTGCATTTATTATTATTTTGGTATCAATAAAAAAAACATTCAAAACATTTCAAAAGAAATATTAAAAAACTAAAAAATGACAAAAGCACATAAAATGATTACAACTTTTGAACAGTAGAGTATATAAAATGGGAAATAAAATGTCTGTAGTCATTATAATTAGCTTTATATAAAAGTAGCTGAAGTGATTTGATATATCCTAATGAGTGTGACCTCTACATGTGATCCACTGCTGATGTTGATGGTTTCTTGTGGTTGCCAGGCGATGGAGAGCAAGCTGCTGGTTGGTGGGAAGAACATTATTGATCACACTAATGAGCAACAGAAGATGCTTGAACAGAAACGACACGAGATTGCAGAACAGGTAACACACACTGTTTTAGTGTTTGCAATTACTGGTCACACAAAAAACAACACACTCCATCTTCAGCATCCATATGTGCTCGTGTACAACACATAACTGAGTGTGTGCATCTGTGTGTGTCTGCAGACACGCAGAGAGAGAGAAATACAGCAGCAAGTGTTGGCTCAGGATGAGGAGACACTAGAACTCAGAGAAACGTTCTCCTCACTGCAACAGGAAGTGGAAGCAAAGACCAAGAAACTCAAAAAGGTGATACACACACACACACACACACACACACACCTGGAGAGAGGTGAAGCGCGGTGATGGCGTCACATTCAGAGGTTGCTTTGTCCTTGTCCTGGGACCAGTGGTTCCCAATATTACGTCATTCTGAGATGCTTCATCTCATTTGATAATTCTTTCTTTTTATTTGGAACTTTATGTATGCAAAGCAAAAGATTAATAACAAATATCCCATATTGTATTTTCATAATCCACCATGTTGATTTATCACTCACAGGTGTAAAAAATCTCATCTGAACTGGTTTTCCTCACAGATAAATAGCTAATGGAGTATAAATGGTATATTATGGGGTCAGTAATATGTTTATTTTAGTATCATTGAGATACTATTATAGTTTTTATTATATTATTTATTTTTGTTATTTTGACTTTTTATAATTTTTTATGATTTTGTATTTTTAAATTTCAGTCAAAGTTTTAGTAAATTCATTGTGTATTTTTGTAATTTTTATTATTATTATTTTTTAAATATGTCTATATATATGTTTTTCATTCATTTTATGTCATTTTTACTTTCAATTATTTTAGTACATCAAGATAAACTAGATAAAAATAGGAAATGTTTAAGTGGTAAGTGTACTCTGTGTGTGTGTGTGTGTATATATACACACTGAACAAAATTATAAACGCAACACTTTTGTTTTTGCCCCCATTTTTCATGAGCTGAACTCAAAGATCTAAGACTTTTTCTATGTACACAAAAGGCCTATTTCTCTCAAATATTGTTCACAAATCTGTCTAAATCTGTGTTAGTGAGCACTTCTCCTTTGCCGAGATAATCCATCCACCTCACAGGTGTGGCATATCAATATTGCACAGGTGTGCCTTAGGCTGACCACAATAAAAGGCCACTCTAAAATGTGCAGCTTTATCACACAGCACAATGCCACAGATGACGCAAGTTTTGAGGGAGCGTGCAATTGGCATGCTGACTGCAGGAATGCCCACCAGAGCTGTTGCCCGTGAATTGAATGTTCATTTCTCTACCATAAGCCGTCTCCAAAGGAGTTTCAGAGAATTTGGCAGTACATCCAACCGGCCTCACAACCGCAGACCACGTCTAACCACACCAGCCCAGGACCTCCACATCCAGCATCTTCACCTCCAAGATCGTCTGAGACCAGCCACCCGGACAGCTGCTGCAACAATCGGTTTGCATAACCAAAGAATTTCTGCACAAACTGTCAGAAACAGTCTCAGGGAAGCTCATCTGCATGCTCGTCGTCCTCATCGGGGTCTCGACCTGACTGCAGTTCGTCGTCGTAACCGACTTGAGTGGGCAAATGCTCACATTCGATGGCGTCTGGCACTTTGGAGAGGTGTTCTCTTCACGGATGAATCCCGGTTTTCACTGTACAGGGCAGATGGCAGACAGCGTGTATGGCGTCGTGTGGGTGAGCGGTTTGCTGATGTCAACGTTGTGGATCGAGTGGCCCATGGTGGCGGTGGGGTTATGGTATGGGCAGGCGTATGTTATGGACAACGAACACAGGTGCATTTTATTGATGGCATTTTGAATGCACAGAGATACCGTGACGAGATCCTGAGGCCCATTGTTGTGCCATTCATCCACGACCATCACCTCATGTTGCAGCATGATAATGCACGGCCCCATGTTGCAAGGATCTGTACACAATTCCTGGAAGCTGAAAACATCCCAGTTCTTGCATGGCCAGCATACTCACCGGACATGTCACCCATTGAGCATGTTTGGGATGCTCTGGATCGGCGTATACGACAGCGTGTTCCAGTTCCTGCCAATATCCAGCAACTTCGCACAGCCATTGAAGAGGAGTGGACCAACATTCCACAGGCCACAATCAACAACCTGATCAACTCTATGCGAAGGAGATGTGTTGCACTGCGTGAGGCAAATGGTGGTCACACCAGATACTGACTGGTTTTCGGACCCCCCCGGACCCCCCAATACAGTAAAACTGCACATTTTAGAGTGGCCTTTTATTGTGGCCAGCCTAAGGCACACCTGTGCAATAATCATGCTGTCTAATCAGCATCTTGATATGCCACACCTGTGAGGTGGATGGATTATCTCGGCAAAGGAGAAGTGCTCACTAACACAGATTTAGACAGATTTGTGAACAATATTTGAGAGAAATAGGCCTTTTGTGTACTTAGAAAAAGTCTTAGATCTTTGAGTTCAGCTCATGAAAAATGGGGGCAAAAACAAAAGTGTTACATTTATAATTTTGTTCAGTATATATATAGTTTCTGTTAATGTTTATTTTATTTCAAGACAACAAAAGTATTTGTATGGTTTTAGTTTTAGTTAACTCTAATAAACCCGTTTTAAAATAATAATCATTTTATTTTGTAATTACATGCATTAAATTAACCAAAAGTGACAGTAAAGACATTTGTAATGGTATAAAAGAGCTCTGTTTCAAATAAATGCTGTTCTTTTGAACTTTCTATTCATCAAAAAGTCCTGAAAATAAAGTATTACGGTTTCTACAAAAATATGAAGCAGCACAACTGTTTTCAACATTATTATTAGAATCGTAAATGTTTCTTGAGCTTTGATCGCAGAAATAAATTAAATTTTAAAATATATTCACATAGAAAACACTTATTTTAAATAATAATAATATAATATTTTATATATTTTATCATATAATATTTTAAGTAATGATATTTCTATAATAATACTATTTTTACTGCATGTTTAATCAAATAAATGCAACCTTGGTGAGTATAAGAGACGTATTATAAAAATATTAAATCTGACCATTGTCAAACCTCAGACTCATTTGAATAAGACTTTAGCAACCACTGAACAGACTGACAACAAATATAAGTGTAACAGCTCTGAGTTCCCTAACTCCTGTTCCTCTTGCTCCGCCTTAATTCTGGACCTTTGACATTTGACCCCTGGATCACCCCTGACCTCACTCCCTGTGAAAATAAAACACCTTTTATCAGTACAAGAAGGTTAGTTTGTGCTACACTTGCTCGGTTGCTGACTGTCAGAGGCTATGAGGCTAATGCTAAATGCTAGTCTTGGCATTAAAGCGTTATGAAAACACAAACGCTTTCACAGCAACTAATTCTAGCCAACCTGCTTTAATCTTCATGGCTACTGCTGGCATGCTAACCACCAAAACCCTCCTCCTGAAGCTCTGATGACTTCAAAGATTCATTCTCAATAGCAGACAGGCCAAACAGAACTGAGCTCCACTGTTCCCACATTAATCTGCACGCCACTTCCTGTCAGAACACATCACTTCCTGTTGGGTTCTGAGTGTGGAATAACTGCTGTGATGTTTAAATGAAACACAACCAGCTGCCTGAAAGTCCTCTAGAGCCTTTACATGCTCCTTCCTGACCTTCACCTTTAACCCCTGCTGACCTTTCACACTAACACTGAGCACTGAGTGACTGCATGAGAGTGATGATGATGATGATGATGACGACGAAGGATAGATAGATAGATAGATGATTATGATGAAGGATGGATGGATGATGAAGGAAGGATGGATGATTATGATGGATGATGAAGGAAGGATGGATAGATGATGATGAAAGATGGATGATGGATGGATGAAGAAGATGAATAGATGTAGGAAGAAGAAGATGGATGGATGGATGAATGACGATTTTGAAGTATGGATGAATGAGTGATGATTATGGATGATGGATGGATGATGATGATGAAGGGTGGATGGATGGATGAAGAAATTAAGGATGGATTGATAGATGAAGATGAAGGATGGATGGATGATGATTATGAAAGATGGATGAATGAGTGATGATTATGAAGGATGGATGGATGGATGGATTGATGATGATGAAGGATGGATGTATAGATGAAGATCATTGGATGGATGGATAGATGAAGAAAATGGATGGTTGGATGGATGGTAGATGAAGAAGATGGATGGATGAATGATGATGATGATGGGTAAAGAAGATGAAGAATGATGGATGATAGATGGATGGTAGATGAAGAAAATGGATGGTTGGATGGATGGTAGATGAAGAAGATGGATGGATGAATGATGATGATGATGGGTAAAGAAGATGAAGAATGATGGATGACAGATGGATGGTAGATGAAGAAGATGGATGGATGAATGATGATGATGAAGGATGAAGATAAAGGATGGATGATTATGATAAAGGATAGATGGATGGATGAAGAAATGAAGGATGGATGGATGATGATTATGAAAGATGGATGAATGAGTGATAATTATGAAGGATGGATGGATGGATAGATGAAGATGAAAGATGGATGGATGATGATGATGAAGGATAGATGAAGATCATTGGATGGATGGATGATGATGATGATGATGATGATGATGGGTAAAGCAGATGAAGGATGATGAATGGATGATGATGAACGATGGATGGATGGATGGATGGATGGATGATTATGAAAGATGGATGAATGAGTGATGATTATGAAGGATGGATGGATGGATGGATGAAGATGAAAGATGGATGGATGATGATGATGAAGGATAGATGAAGATCATTGGATGGATGGATGATGATGATGATGATGATGGGTAAAGCAGATGAAGGATGATGAATGGATGATGAATGGATGATGATGATGGATGGATGGATGGATGATGATTATGAAAGATGGATGAATGAGTGATAATTATGAAGGATGGATGGATGGATAGATGAAGATGAAAGATGGATGGATGATGATGATGATGAAGGATAGATAAAGATCATTGGATGGATGGATGATGATGATGATGATGGGTAAAGCAGATGAAGGATGATGGATGGATGATGATGAAGGATGGATGGATGGATGAAGAAGATGGATGATGATGGGTAAAGCAGATGAAGGATGATGGATGGATGGATGGATGGATGATGATGAAGGATGAAGATAAAGGATGGATGATTATGATGAAGGATGGATGGATGAATGATGATAACTATGAATGGATGGATGATGATGATGAAGGGTGGACAGATGATAATAATGATGATGGGTGGTTGGATGGATGGATGATGTTGATGATCACACATTCTCTCTCTCTCTCTCTGTGTGTGTGTGTGTGTGTGTGTGCAGCTGTATGCGAAGCTTCAGTCTCTGAAGGCTGACATTCAGGATGTGAATGATGAGCATGTGAGGAGCCGGCAGGAGCTGGAGCAAACACAGAATGAACTGACCAGAGAACTCAAATTCAAGTGAGACTGAGCTCTAAAACACACATCATTTACTTTATCTGTGCATCGTTTTACCATTGCTGACGTTTAAGAACAATCACACAGCTGCATGAATGTCGGCAGTGTCCACAGCTAATGTGTCTGTGTCTCTGCAGATATCTGATTATAGAGAACTTTATACCTCCTGAAGAGAAGAATAAAATCATGAACAGACTTCAGTTTGATGCTGAGGAAGACCAGTGGAAGTTTCAGCCTCTCGTTCCAGCAGAGAAGTGAGTGAACCTCCATCCATACATGTGATGCATCAGATACTAATGATTATGATAAAGGAAAGATGGATGGATGAAGAAATGAAGGATGGATGGATGATGATTATGAAAGATGGATGAATGAGTGATAATTATGAAGGATGGATGGATGGATAGATGAAGATGAAAGATGGATGGATGATGATGATGATGAAGGATAGATAAAGATCATTGGATGGATGGATGATGATGATGATGATGATGATGATGGGTAAAGCAGATGAAGGATGATGAATGGATGATGATGAACGATGGATGGATGGATGGATGGATGGATGATTATGAAAGATGGATGAATGAGTGATGATTATGAAGGATGGATGGATGGATGGATGAAGATGAAAGATGGATGGATGATGATGATGAAGGATAGATGAAGATCATTGGATGGATGGATGATGATGATGATGATGATGATGATGGGTAAAGCAGATGAAGGATGATGAATGGATGATGATGAACGATGGATGGATGGATGGATGGATGGATGATTATGAAAGATGGATGAATGAGTGATAATTATGAAGGATGGATGGATGGATAGATGAAGATGAAAGATGGATGGATGATGATGATGAAGGATAGATAAAGATCATTGGATGGATGGATGATGATGATGATGATGGGTAAAGCAGATGAAGGATGATGGATGGATGATGATGAAGGATGGATGGATGGATGAAGAAGATGGATGATGATGGGTAAAGCAGATGAAGGATGATGGATGGATGATGATGAAGGATGGATGGATGGATGAAGAAGATGGATGATGATGGGTAAAGCAGATGAAGGATGATGGATGGATGGATGGATGGATGATGATGAAGGATGAAGATAAAGGATGGATGATTATGATGAAGGATGGATGGATGAATGATGATAACTATGAATGGATGGATGATGATGATGAAGGGTGGACAGATGATAATAATGATGATGGGTGGTTGGATGGATGGATGATGTTGATGATCACACATTCTCTCTCTCTCTCTCTGTGTGTGTGTGTGTGTGTGTGTGCAGCTGTATGCGAAGCTTCAGTCTCTGAAGGCTGACATTCAGGATGTGAATGATGAGCATGTGAGGAGCCGGCAGGAGCTGGAGCAAACACAGAATGAACTGACCAGAGAACTCAAATTCAAGTGAGACTGAGCTCTAAAACACACATCATTTACTTTATCTGTGCATCGTTTTACCATTGCTGACGTTTAAGAACAATCACACAGCTGCATGAATGTCGGCAGTGTCCACAGCTAATGTGTCTGTGTCTCTGCAGATATCTGATTATAGAGAACTTTATACCTCCTGAAGAGAAGAATAAAATCATGAACAGACTTCAGTTTGATGCTGAGGAAGACCAGTGGAAGTTTCAGCCTCTCGTTCCAGCAGAGAAGTGAGTGAACCTCCATCCATACATGTGATGCATCAGATACTAATACTTTATATTTACTGTTTTCCACATTTTAGAATAATAATAAAGTCGTCAAAATGATTGAATAGCACAAATGGAAATTTTTTTTTAGTTTTGTAACAAAATGTATACTTAGGCACAATTTTTAGAACCTTTAGAACAAAAGTTCTTGTTCCTGGAAAACATAATTACCATGGTAGGTACCTGGTATTTCACAGAATACCATAGTATTATACCATAGTACTTCATGTAAGTGGCACCATGATTTTTATTGTAGGGTTTATTGATTATAGGGTTGATTGTCGTTAACTAAACCCATAAAAAACATTTTCATTAATGCAAATAATATAAATGTTAACTGAAATAAAATATTTAAAAAAAAAACTTATTTTATTTCAGCTTGTTTTCATGGCAACATTTCTAATTTATATTTAGTCTAAGTACTAAAATAATTACAACTAAAAAAAGCTATACACATATATAAAAAAAAAAAAAAAAACACAATTACTAAAATTTTAACAAAAATTCAAATAAAAAAATATAAAAATAGTATCTATCTAATTAAAAATAGTAACAAAAACTATAATACTATTTCAGTGATACTAAACTGACCTGACATTGTGATTGTGTTTCTGAGCAGAACAGCTCAGATACTGATAGTGAAGTTGATGTTCTGCTCTGTTTTCTGTGTTCACGCAGTAAGTTCACGCAGATGAAGAGAAGACCCACCTCCGCTGTGGGATACAAGCGACCAATCAGCCAGTTCGCCAGGGTTGCCATGGCGATGGGAGCTCATTCCAGATACAGGGTACGTTTAGAGAGAGAGATGGAAGTGTATGAAGAAAAAGTGGAACGTGGCCAGAGGATGTCAAATCAAATGGTTGAAATAGCTCATGTTCTGGTCTGTGTGATTATGTCTAATCCAAATATATGTTGAGGATGTTATTTATAAACTTAAAGACAGAAATAGTAATTAAGAAAATGACTTTTTGCAGTGTGCAGTTTTGTGTAGTTGTGCTTGTGTCTTTTGTCCCTCATGTCCCTCCGTAGGCAGAGAATATAATGGTTCTGGAACTGGACATGACTCCCCCTGTTGTGTTTCAACTGGACCTCCCGAGGTCTGGATCAGAGTTGGAACTGTCCCGAGACGTTCTGTTGGACACCAATTACAGAGAGAAATCAGCGGCCGGACGGGTCAGAAAATCTCAGTCATGGTCAGTAAAAGATTTAACAATCATTACACACACACACACACACACACACACACACACA
>NW_015657627.1:103683-120768 GCF_001515625.1 Sinocyclocheilus rhinocerous | reverse complement strand
CAGTATCTACTGTATATAAAAATTATATTTGAATATATAAAAAAATTATAATTCTTGAAATAATTAAATACGTTTAAATATAGTTTAATAATAATAATAATAATAAAATTGGAAAATATAAAAAAAACTTTATATACATTATAATTATATGTTAATAAATAAAAGATTGAATTGTTTAAAAAAATATTTATAATATTTAATATAATTAAATATAACTTCATAAAGTAATTTGGGTTTTTTCTTAAATGATTTGTGTTTATGATTAGATTAAATTGGGATTATAGTGTGATATGGTCCATACGGTAATCCAATATTAACTCATAATCTCTATAACATAGTGCTCGTGTACATAGTTGAACCTCAGTGCAGATTTCACAAATATGGTCTATTTTTGGAATGAAATATGTATGTGTGTATTTCTCATACCATTTACTACTATACAATGCAGTGTGATGATGATAATGATAATGATGATAATACTTTAGTCAGACAAGTCTGAAATTTTTCCTCACGTGACAGTATCCATGTTTACAACATGCAACACCAACAAATACATTTAATCTACACAATACAAAAACATCACAGATTATACATTACACTTACATAAGTATTACATTACATCCTACATTACATATACTATACGTTTAAGGCTAAGACATCCTACATTACATATACTATAACTACACCCTACACTTTACAGCACCTTCACCTCTTATACTCTTGATTTTTGATTAAGTGTCTTATTCAACTCGAGGATAGCCTGATGCACAAATGAATGCTCTGTTGAAACATGGGACTCTGTACCTCCGATTTGACGGTAATAAGACAAACTCTGCAGGACGTGATTAAAATCAGCTACTATTACTATACTGCCTGAATTAATCTCCCATTTCCAGTGGAATTGCAATTTAAATCTATTTCTTGACTCCTAATTTGATTGGACTGCCAAAATAAAGACATTTTGACTAAAAATTGTATTAAAAAATAAAACAAAAATGCTTTGATGCTGCTACTAGCTGCATTAACCATGCACTTAATAAGACCACAGTGTTGCATAATTCACTTTAAATTACTCCAAACTATTTTAAAACAATAGTAGCACATTCAGCCAATTATAGTATGTCATCTAGGTATTCTTTGCATACTACATCTACTCAAACTGCTGTCGGTCCCAAGATAATGACATTATATGGAGGGCGTGACATTAACACCCGCCAAGATTTCAGCAGTGGCGGGTAACACAGTCACTCCCACTAGCCACTTTGGCGGGTTGAATTTTATATACAGTAACAGAGCTCGACATTAATGCTTGTCTGGAACAAGTGGATTTTTTGAAAGGACACGTGAAAGAAGAGAATTTTACTTGCCCGACCGGACAACTAATGTAATAAAATCAGGCGAGAATAATTCTGATTTCATTACATTAGGTGTAAACGGCAATTGATAATGGATAATCAACAGTAACAACGAGCCAGTTGAGGCTCACGCAATCTATCTGTGAGAGAATCTCGTGGAGAAATTAAAACAAATGAACACAACTGCACACAGAAGAAACATAAAAATGTAACTTAGTTTTTATATTTATAGCATACAGCCTTAAGCAACATGACACGACCAAGAGAGTGCACGCAATTAGAAAGTGTAAAGTCGTGTTATTTATACGCAGATTGATGAGAACGGGTTGCATGGTCACTCCCACTAGCCACTTTGGCGGGTTGAATTTTATATACAGTAACAGAGCTCGACATTAATGCTTGTCTGGAACAAGTGGATTTTTTGAAAGGACACGTGAAAGAAGAGAATTTTACTTGCCCGACCGGACAACTAATGTAATAAAATCAGGCGAGAATAATTCTGATTTCATTACATTAGGTGTAAACGGCAATTGATAATGGATAATCAACAGTAACAACGAGCCAGTTGAGGCTCACGCAATCTATCTGTGAGAGAATCTCGTGGAGAAATTAAAACAAATGAACACAACTGCACACAGAAGAAACATAAAAATGTAACTTAGTTTTTATATTTATAGCATACAGCCTTAAGCAACATGACACGACCAAGAGAGTGAAGGTTTCCCTGAAAACCACAAGTGCAAATTTGACATTTAAAGGATATATTGTCAGCGTTGACTGTTTTTGCTCGATTTGGTTAATGAAAATAGTTCCAAACGAAGATCACAGCAGAACAGTCGCGCATCTCTGAGCAACACACAGCGGTGTTTCGTTACTGAATGATTCGCATTTTTGAATTTTGAATAATTTGAGTCAATGATTCAGTGGTCCATTCGGACAGGCACTTGCTTCATTCTTGAATGAATCAGCCGTCTGAACGAATCGTTTGACAGTCACTTGCTGCCACCTACGGGCAGTTTACGTTCATAGTAACTTATCTTTGCATTTTTTCCAACATTTTATATTTGTATAGCCAATCTAAAAAAAAAACCACTATTTTAAAACACCAAGCTCACAATATTTATGCTGTTATAATTTTGCATCTAAATGCATTCGTGCTATATTTCAGCTACACTGAACTGTCTGTGTAAATGCATCTAAATCCCACTTCAGGTCTGTCTGTTTCTTCTGCATTGGAAAGATCGGTTTCGTTGATACTGATTTAATTTGATTGGTAACAGCCCTCTATTATCTTATTATATTAAGTGAAATTATTAATAAAATGTAAGAATTTGATATGAAAGATGATGCATGCATTTAATACGGTTAGGGAAAATGCCCTTTAAATAGGCCACAAATTACCTGCAAATCAATTGAAATACATTTTTGTATGCAGTATTAAGTCATATAAAACATAATTTCCCAACAACAAAATTGTGGCCAGTGAAAATGCTGAGTGGCTAGTAAATTTGGAAAACCACTAGCCACCTTGGCTGGTGAGCAAAAAAGTGAATGTCAAGCCCTGATTATATGTGTTTGCAGGTGTCAGTCTCAACACGTCATTTCCTCCTCAAGCTCCGCCCTCTCTCTGGCATCCTCAGGGTCCCACAGCTTGCCACACCCACAGAACATCACCATGGCAACAGCCCAGGAATGAGACTTGGAATTACCATAGTCCCGCCCCCGTAAGGGATAAACAATAGTCAATCAATCCTACATAGACCAAGGAAGACAGGGGGAGACGAACCGTCTGTCATTATTAACCAAGACTGGAGCGATCAAACCTTCAACCAGATGAAAACCTGCCCACGATCTGATGAAGCAGGACAAACCGTGAAAGCGGGACTAGACCCACCAACTCATCAGGACCAATGAAACGATCAATATTAGTAAAATGATTTGCCCTTTCTCTCTCTCTTGCTCTCTGCTCCTCAGGACAGTGAAGACACTTTGATAACTGCCATCAACAGCACTGGATAACATCGCCTCACCTGACACCTGAGGCTTGTTAAGCTAGTTATTTTCATTCATTTTGCTGCTTCCAAAACCGTCGGTCAACCTCAGTGTGTTTGTACTGACCTGCACGGGTCTGATCCAGGACTAGAGCCACACACACCTCGAATGATGGAAGCCAAAACGGACGGGGCTTTGTGATCGCTCACCCTGAGCTTTCAAGACGAGAGCTGAGAGAGACGGCTCTCTTTCTATCTGCATGTCTTACTGTACGTGTGTGTCTTTGTGATTCTGATCAGGGTTCTGGACGGGAGGCGGGCGGCTGATTGGCTGGAGAAAGGATCGACAGGGTTCCCACGGGCTCATGGAAAACCTGGAAATGTCAGGGAATGCGATTGGTTTTCCAGGCCTGGAAAAGTCATGGAAATTAATAGAATGTTAGTTGTGGAGATGTAATTTATGCAGTTTTAAACTATAAATATACACAATATAAATAAATATAAAAACATTAAAACAGAATTGTCAAAAAAAAAGTATTATAAAACAATGACAACAGCTGACAACAGCATGTATTTTTTTATATATATATATATATATATATAAACAAAGTTTAGGGTCAATAAGTTTGTTTGTAAGTTTTTGAAATGCAAGGCTGCATTTATTTGATCAAAAATACAGTAAAAGTGGTAGTATTATGAAATATTACTACACTTTAAATTAACTGTTTTAAAGAACCATTTATTATTGTTATTATCATTATTATTATTGTTGTTATTATTATTATTATTAATGTTAAAAACAGTTGTGATGCTTAATTTTTTTTTTGTGGAAACCATGATGCTTTTTTTCAGGGTTCTTTAATGAATAGAACGTTCAAAAGAACAGCATTTATTTGATATAGAATTGCTCACGTTTGAACAATGTAATGCAACCTTGCTGAATAAAAGTATTCATTTCTTTAACCTACAGGTTAAAAGGTGTGGGAACCCTGGCTCTAGAAGAACTTGTGCTCTAGAATAGTCTGTATAGAGAGATCAGAGCATGTACTATATGAGCTGGGTTTTGCTTAGACCTTTAAACCACTGCACTAACTTAAAGCAATGAGACGGAATAGACAAAAACATTCATACACACACATATGCCTTGCTTACTTGATTTCCTCAAAGCAGCAGCCATGTTCTCCAGCCGGAAGCCCCTCTCCTGTAATTATGAACATATGTGGAGTTTCATTATGTACAGGAGATCAGCGTGTTCACGTGTGTCAGACCTGTGTGTTATTGGATCATGAGATGCTCTCACTGGATGGAATTAAAGGAGCAGTTCTCTGGCAAAAGATGATTGTGTTTGTGAAAGTTTCTCTTTTCACATGTAAAACTGCAGATAGATAGATAAGAAAGATAACTGTAAAGATTACTTTAATGACAGCTATATTGGCGTCCACCCCAACACAGCAAAACGTCCCACTTAGTTCCGATCTGAATCAAATGATTCATGATACGCGTTCCGAAGTTACGGTAAATCAAAGGATTCGCGAAGCCGCGGCAAAGTCCCGATCTGAATCAAAAGTATTCATGATATGCGCTTCGAAGTCCCGATGTGAATCAAATGATTTGCAATAAGTTCCAAAGATCTGATCTGAATCCAAAGATTTACGAACCTGCTTAGTTCTGATCTGAAGCAAATGATTAGTGATACATGCTCAAAGTCCCGATATGAATCAAATGATTCATGATATGCAGGTCTGATCTAAATCAAATGATTCGCGAACCCACGCCGAAGTCCCGATCTAAATAAAATGATTCGCGATATGCGAAGTTCCGATAAATGATTCGCAATGCGCGCTCCGAAGTCCCAATCTAAACAATGATTCACGAGCCCACTCCGAAGTTCTGATCTAAATCAAATGATTTGCGAACCCACTCCGAAGTTTCGATCTAAATCAAATGATTTGCGATACGTGCTCCGAAGTCCCAATCTGAATCAAATGATTCATGATACATGCTCTGAAGTTTCGATATAAATCAAATGATTTGCGATACATGCTCCGAAGTCCCAATCTGAATCAAATGATTCATGATACACGCTCTGAAGTTTCGATATAAATCAAATGATTTGCAAACCCACTCCGAAGTCCCAATTAAAATCAAATGATTCGCGATATGCGCTCCGAAGTTCTGATAAATGATTCGCGATGCGTGCTCTGAAGTCCCGATCTAAACAATGATTCACGAGCCCACTTCGAAGTCCCTATCTAAATCAAATTATTAATGATACGAATGCTTTGAAGTCCCGATCTGAATTAAATGATTCATGATATGGATCCGTTTGGAGCGCTTCAAAATAGTGAATTATTTTGCGATGCAATTGTTTAGGAGTTCGAAAAGGTCAGTTTCACCCATCACTTCGTGCTTTTTAAAACCATTACAAGCGATGTCGAAACTCAAAAATGAATGCTCTTTTGAACTGGTTTTTGCTAGCGAATCGCTTGAACTTGAATGATCGATGTCACAAGTTTAAATCAATCGGAGTGGTTCCAGCGTAATTGACTCAACTGAATCAGTTTGTCTGTTCCTCCGCTTTTCGGGCCTTCAGCCAGTGCCGATCCTGGACTTCTGGGGGCCCTACGCAAAACTGTGTCGGGGGGGGGGTATGATTGGTTATGAACGAATGAATGAAACGCATTTGTCCGTGTTTCACTCTGTTTCGAATCACGCTTGCGGAAAGTGCTTGAGAAACAGTGTCTCTTCCGCGACTCGGTACGCTTTCAACACATTTTTTTAGTCTCGAGCAAGACTGTACGACATTCACATTGCATGATTTGACTGATTTTTACGTAGAAAGGGCGACAGCGCACCGCATTAAAAGAAATTATCATTCATGTTTTCATAACCGCTGGCCAAATTAAAAAAATAAACTAAAATGAAATCATCTTTGAGAGCAAGGGGGCCCCCTGGTGTTTCAGGGGCCCTACGCAGCTTGTGTATTTTGCGTATAGGGAGGATCGGCTCTGCCTTCAGCCATGTTTACACAACACTGTCGCTTGCTAGTTTTATGAGATGAACTAAAATAAGAGACAGAAGTATGATGTTTACAAACAAAATATCCATATTTCCATTCCGAAGACTGCTTTCCACATCGAGGACATTCAACACAGGTGAGCTAACGAGTGAAAACACTCCATTAATATGATGCATTATGATCGAGTTTGTAGCTTAATTAGCTATATTTTTAATAGTTTGACCACTGCAATTCAGTTGGTGACAGTTCAAAAAAATCAGTTGAAACCACCCAGTCACCTCACACCATTGAAGTGTGTGTTAAATGTATCAGTCTAATAAATATTTAAGAAATTATTGTTGTATTTAATTGTTTTGGTCTATATAGAGTGAAATAGACTAAATGTAAATGCAAAATGAAGATGTAAAAAGAGCAAATGAGAGAATCAGATGAACACAATACAGGTGAAATGTGTTGAAAATATTCATTCAGAATGATTCAGTTCTGTAGTTTGTTGTGTTCCGGTGCTCATGAATCAGTGATCTGGTGTTTGTCAGATGTACAATGCTTTATATATGAGCATCTCTCCACTTCTGCTCTTCAGTATCTGCCCATGGTTTACTATATCGGTGGAGATCTGCTGATGTTGCGGAGTAAATTTGGTGATTGTATCCTGGAGGACATGGCTCAGTTCTACCTGAGATGGTGATGGCCATTGATTCAGTCCACAGACTCAGTTATGAGCACAGGTATCTGTACTAACACTGATCAATTCACATAAACATGGAAATCATGGCAGAATGAAAGATTCCTTTAATGTCATCAGACGATAATTTTATTCTGAAAGTTCTCTAAAGGACATGTTTAGTAAAGTGTCAATGGGAAAACTTCTAGAATTTTTTTTAAAGTGCAATCTTTTGGTATGTAAACTATTTAATTTCATTTACCTGTCTTTAATCTCACTTTTAATATGTTTATGAATTTGTTTATATACTTATTTTTAAAAATTGATTTAACCTGTTCTTGCCATGAAAATAGACCACATTTAAAAAAAAATTTTTATCTTATTTTATTTTTCAAAATGCAAAGAAATTATCATATTTGAAATTGATTTCACCCTGTTCTTGCCATGAAAGTAGACCTTTCTTCATGTTTTTCAACTTTAATTTCATTTTTTTTCAGCTTTTTATTTTTTATCTGATATGTTAATGAATTTGATTTCCGAAATGCCTATCTGTTGTCTGTTCTTAATCTCCATTTTAAATATTTATTAATTTGTTTATACACCTATTTTGTATTGATTTTACCATGTTCCATTAAAAAAAAATATATATATATTTTTTTTAAAGATCTTTAAATTTTTATCTAATATTTGTTCTATTTGTTTATCAAATCTCACTTTATAAAAACAATGCAAGTAAATGAAAAGTCTCACGGTGATTGAACTACCGTTCAAAGGTTTTGGGTTGGTAAGATTTTTATGTTTTTTAAGTCTCTTATGATCACCAAGACTGCATTTATTTGATCAAAAATACAGTAGGCTAAAAACAGTAGCCTAAATATTTTTGCAATATGAAATTTGAATATATTTTAAAATGTAATTTATCACTGTGATAACATAACTGAATTTTCAGCATCATTACTCCAGTCTTCAGTGTCACATGATCCTCCAGAAATCATTCTAATATGCTGATTTGCTGCCCAAGAAACATTTCTGATTATTATCAGTGTTGAAAACGGTTGTGCTGCTTCATATTTTTGAGCAAACCGTGATATAGGCTACGTTTTTCAGGATAATGAATAGAAAGTTCAAAATAGAAATATTATAAATGTCTTTATTGTCACTTTTTCTGAATATAATGTATTAAATTCTTGCCAAAATATATCTTACCGACGGCAGACGTTTGAACGGTATGAAGTGATTTTGGCTCAGTTTTATTTGTCAGATGGAGTCATTGAGGGCACAGGTAAGACAATCTCCCTCTCCCTCAGTCTGATGGAGGTTTACAGTAGAGCTGCTAATGCAGTTTATCTGGATCTTCTCTGAATAATTAACGCACGGGCCCACGCGGCGCCTTCCGTTACGGTTAACCGGGGGAGGCTGGAGGTCGTGTGCGGTCGGTGTGCCAGTGTCGTGTTCTGTTTAACCTACATGAGGGTCATTTCCCTTTCATCAGTGTCACTTCAGCGACTAAAGAACTGCTCACTAAACACTTGTGCGGGTTGATTTCATGATTGACGGGCCTCTTTAGAAAGGACTTCACTCACCTGGACTGAACATACACCGGAAACGCTCGATTTCACCTGCCCTGCTCAGGTGAGTGATACTGTGTACCATAATAAAATAAAGTAATCCCTGATAGCACACATACATCACGGAAACGTCTATTTGACATATGCATTAAATGAACACTCCACTATTTTTGAAAATAGGCACATTTTCCAACTCCGTACCTTGGGTGCAGCAGGCGCAATGATATTACGCAGCACCTGAAAATAGTCCCCAGCTAGGTAACTTCCAATAAGCCTATTTTCAGGCGCTGCGTAATATCATTGCGTCTGCTGCACCCATGGTACGGCAGCAAAGTTCCATTATTACGCCGGAATGAGAGTATAGTTCCTAGCCATATCGGCCTAGAAAATCACAACTTTTCATTTTCCGTCGGTCTTAGTACACGATGTAACTACAGAAGTGTCAAGTTTTAAATAGGAAAAATATAGAAACTCTTTGGTCATTTTTGAGCGAGATGCTAACGGTCTAATCCGATTCAATGATCTATGCTAAGCTGCAGCTAAAAGTGCTACCGCCAGACCCGGAGATCGGCTGAATGGATTCGAAAACGGTAAAACTCAACTGTTTAACTCTAGGGGAGTTGGAAAATTAGCTTATTTTCAAAAATAGTGGAGTGTTCCTTTAACATCTGGAAGATGTATTTTTTAGAGCGTTTGCTCATCTGCAATAGCTAAGTCTATAGGACGTTTCCTATCAGATGTCAAATAGACGTCTAGTAGATGTCTTTAAGATGTTTATGATTTAGAATGTAGCCTATGTAAAACTGACTTCTTACAGGCGTCTGTCAGATGTTTGTACACAGATGCTTTCCAGATCAAACAATCTGGAATCCCTGCTGAAAAAAAAAACAATAGAACCATCACAGAAAATTCTAATGGTTTGCACTACAAATACCATAGGTCTAACAAACATTACAAACCATCTACTTTTAACCATTAAATCCATTAAAATGGTTTTCTGTAGATATATTCCATTAGGATTTATTGGTTTTAAAAAGCCACCAATAGAAGGTGACCAATTACCAGTAGAGACCCACAGGGTCCATTACAGTTTCCATTAAAACCAATACAAGTCCCATTATAACCAGTAAAACCATTACAAATTTTGTGATGGTGTCTAGTGTTTTTTTCAGCAGGGCTATCTGGGATACAAATAAAACTCACAGAGTTCTATTGAATTCCGTTGTTAAACAGGCAGATGGAGGCTGGGAGATATACTGGAAATCCTTGAGGATCAGGGAATGAAGTCCTCACTATGGGAATGGGCCAGAAATCCATCTCTGTTTCCATGACAACCTCTTTTTTGGTCATTGGACATTCATGCACCAGTACTCCTCTCTCCTCTCTCACACACAAATATTATTTTGTAGGCTATTCTAAAATAAAGATATTTAGAGTTAATCTTGTTAAGACTTTTTATTGGCTTTTTAATCTGAGATGTCGCTTAATATTATCAATATAGCAACGGGCTGACAGGGTGGTGTGTTTTTGAAGGTAGATTAATTTGATTAATTTGGCGCTAATTTATGTTTTCTGAAAATCACCGCGGCCTCAGCGCCCTCTGCTGGATAGAACACACTGACTGATGATCATGAAGAGATTCTCGCCTGTTTTTGGTTTGAGACACAGATTTATATCTATATAAGAGAAATATCTATATATTGTGGATGAAAATATGTCGTATAATAAACCCGCGATGCATCAGCACAAGAACTAGCCTGACTGACCCGTTTATGAAGCGCTGACTCCGCTTCCGACCGCTAGATGGCAGCACAACAGCATTCAAAATGACATGACCTTCACTGAACACTTCACAATATAGAAATGAAGCTGTTATTTATTCATTTCGCCGTTTGTTTATCTCCCTTGTGGAAAATTAAATCTTAAAAAAGCCTATGGTTTGTTGGTCTACCAGCTGGTGCTCAGCAGGTTTAGCTGGTCATCAAGTGTTCTTCCAACCTGACCAGACCAAATGTGCCAGAAACCCACCTCAAACCAGCCAATGGACCCTTTTCACAAGACTGTGATGACACGTTTAACGGTCATTAGCATCGTAAATCCTCGAAAGTTTTTCATATTTGTATTTTTTTTAATGTATGTCCATTTATAACACTATTCTTTGTATTATATCACCTTTGCATCATATATATATAAACTAGTTTACGCTAATGCGCGGGTGTTTCTAATGCAGCGTCTATGGGAGGGACGGTAAATTTGACATCGTTCTCTCTTCTGACTGCCGTTATCTCTCTCAATTTTTTTCCTTTTATTGAAAGTCATGAAAACACTATCGTGGAGTTTTTCTTTTTCTATTTGAGCAAATATTTATTTAAAAATAATTATTAGATTTTTCATTCAAAATGTTGCATTTAAAATTTAAGTGCATTATACCAGTTCACACTCCTTTCTCTGAACATGAGGAAACTAGTAATCTAGAATTATTTAAAAATAATGAATGCATTTTAAATTCAATTTTTATTTATATTTAGAATTTAAAAAATAATTATAAATGTATTTAACAACATCAACAACAACAATTATTATTATTATTAACAAATAATTAATACATTTTAATTCAAAATTTGGCATGTAAGTGCATTAAGTACCAGATCAAACTCTTTGTATAAACATGAGGAAACTAGTTAGACTAGTAATCTAGCACAGTTTTCTGGCTAACAATTATAAATTCAAGTCTTTAACTGTGCATAATAGGCATCTTCAAGATGAGTGCTGTATGGCGGCGATCCTGTCTGTCTTGAGAAATCAAATGAAAGCCCACTAAACATGAAATGTAGGGTCACAATCAGTACATAACAAACTAATTCACAGCTGTTGCCTGATAATTATCATCATGTAGGCTAAACCATAATCAGGAAAAACCCTTCTTGTGTTTGTACAGAAGCACTTCTTCTCCATTTAGATATACGTTTGCAAACTTTTATTTTGGATGCGATTAATCGTTTGACAGCACTAGTTTGCATCCACAGCTTCATTTGTGAAGCTAAAGCCCTTTTTTGCACAAGAGCATCTGCAGAATTCCTTAAAAGACAGAGTTTTTATTGCACCGAACCCTTGGAGATCACCAGTTTACGGGCAGCGGGACGGTTAATGTTCAACTCATCTGGGAAACTGTGTTTATCTCCGTCCGCATGATCACATTCTGAACAGGTTTAACACTCCCAGAGTTCCTGGCCTTCTAAGATGTCACGGACGCACAGAAATAAACTCGCTGCTCATCAGCTGAAACTCATCTGGGGACGTTACACAACCTACAGTCTACAAACATGAAAATATCTTTTGAATAACGCACAACTCACTGGAGAAAGGTTCTCGTTTCTGTAAATAAATAATCTTTTATTTATGCAGAACTCTTATTTTGTCCAGTGTTGATGAAGTGTTGATGTATTTTCTGTGTAACAATGACAATGATTTACCAGAGAGAGAGACAGGAAGAGACAGCGAGACACAACAGCAGAAAAAAACAAAGAGAGATTGTGTGTTTTGGGCCGCGGAGAGAATAAAGGCAAGAGGACTGTGATCCATGACCTGTGTTCAAAAGTGATATCATGTATCACAGAAGAATGTTCCTCACGGATGAATGGTGAAACCTCAGAGGAGGAGGAGCAAAAGAGCCACAGTTATTTTCACCGGTAAGGTTTCAGTCATTGATGTACATTAGGGGTGTGGCCAATGCTGGTGGGTGTGGCTAATCGGAAAGGGTGTGGCTAGCTGTGTGTTGCTTCTGAGTTTTCGCTATTTCATTTTTCCCATTCAAAATGTAGCTATATTATTCTAGATATTTTACTAATGACTGAATTTAGGTTCAAATGTCTATATAATTTTTTGATATATTATTAAATATTATTTTTAAATAAATTATAAATGTAAAAATATTATTTACTTATTTATATTACCCAAATAAATAAATAAGCAAGCTCTCGGCCAGGTGAATCAAGACGATTAAGAAATGATAAAAAAACATTTTAAAAATATAAAAACAAATTAAATACATAAATAATAAGAATACATAAAATAGATAGATTGACAGATAGTATTATAAATATTATTTTATTATTATAAATATTAATTTATATTTATAATATATATTTACATATAAAATATGTAATTTATTTAAAAGAAAAATATAAATGAAATAATTAAGTAACTCGCCATTATTTTAAATTTGTGGTTGGTGTCGTCTAGATCGCCAGATGTTTGATTTGTGTAATACTGAGGCTGTTTCATTGTGTCTTGTGTCTCAGCTGGTCTAAACAACACACACTGAAACAGATTTTCTTCTGAATCACTCTCAGTACTGATGTTTACCCACGCACTAATAATAATGAGTGTTTCGGCTCATTGAGTTCAGATATAAGTTTGGTAAACATGCAGATCTCTGTCATCCCAGTCATTAGTCTGGTCCTTGAATCTAAACATATCTCACGGGTGGGTGAGCTGTGACATCATGCTTTACACACGGAGAGGAAGAGTTCACCCAAAAATACCCTCATGCTGCTCCAACCCTGCATTATGTTCTTTCTCCTGTGAAACACAAAGGGAGATGCTAGGCAACATGTCCTTAGGCAGCAAAAAATGCATGGTGATTTACACTGCCAATGCCAAAAAACTATATTTTGAGCTATATTTGAGGCATATGATAGCATTATATTAAATAATTTTCCCATCGGCTGTGGTTCTCATATGTCATTCACACTTATCTGCAGTTAAAAATTGTATTTTTAAAACTACTGTATGGCTTCAGAATAGTTGACAAATTGTGTAAATATGATCTATAAATCATGGATATTCCAAATAACGTGCATTAGCGTTTGACAGGACAATGCAAATGAGGGAGCAGGTTTGTAATGGAAGTATTTGGCATGATGGATTGCAACTTCTGGTACATGAACTACAGTGCATCTGCTTACATTATTAGCCTCTCAAAGTCTAAACCAGAGCAATGCTACCGCTACAGAGACTAATACTGTCAGATATTAGTAATAATACTGTCAGATATTAATAATAATATATTATTGGTTTACCATTGTGAGCAGCTATGAAGGAGGGGCTACAAAAAAAGGGCTCAACAAAATTAAAAAGATTTTTACTTGACCTGCCAACATTTTCAGTAGCTCCAAATATATTTGTATAAACATTAAATATATTTGAAAATAAATATTATATATTATAACGTATAAATAAGTATTATAATATTTTAAATATAAATTTAATAGTAAAAAAATAAAATTAAAATGAAATAAATTGTTATCAGAAAACATTGTTTACAATTATAGACAGACATATTTTGTAAACAAAAACTTTTATTTTGGATGCGATTAATCGCGATTAATCGTTTGACAGCACTAGTAAATACTGAGTGCAATACTGTGTGTCGTGCTCACATCGATAAAGTATACAAGAGAGCGAGAGAGAGAGAGAGAGAGAGAGAGTTAGAGTTCATTGAGCCTCATTGAGTTTCTCCAGTATGGCGAGATCACACAGAGTCGGTCTGTCGTTACACCGGAGATCTCGTGAATGAATCGTGATTCAACTGCACTGAATCATCGGACAATGAGAATATAATGAGAAATCAGAGGCTGAGATGAGAGTCTGATGCTGGAGGGTTTTTAACGGGATCCGAGCGGCGGAAACTCGCTCCGGTGAGTCAAAACCGAACTTCTGCTCTTCACTTCACTAAACCTCCATTAAACACACAACTACAAACCAAAACCCCGAATTACACACGACAACACGACGCTTTAAATGATAATCTAACACTATAAACTGTAAAAACGTACTCACATCTGCAGGAAAGAAACTCTGAGCGGTGAATGAGGTGAAGATGGAGTTAATGTTTGACAACATGGCTGCTCGCTTTCATCTCTTCATTCCTCTAATTTACAGAAATTAAATCTTAATCCTTGTTAATTTCTATATAACATAGCCTACACATATAGATTTTGGGGTTACTTCTATGTGGATTGAGCAAACGCGTCTGTTCCTGCAGTTGAAACCGTTTCCGTTCCGCGAAAACAACAAACACGAAACATCCTGAAACTTCTTACTGAACATCAAACGTTCATAAGAGATTTCAGCTCTTCGTGTGTATTTGTGTTTTGTTGTGTTTCCGCAGGAAGTCAGAAAGAGAAACTCAAACACGATATTAAAATGCATTGACAAAAATACCATAGTATTACCATGTTTTTGAACACGTACCATCTCTTTAAAGTACTTTGGAATAGTTACATCGTTTACAAGAAAGTACTATTGTAGTACCACCATACAGTGATCGAATCACCACAGTACTTTATACCATGGTACTGAAATTCATGTACCATGGTATTTATTTACTTGGTGCTATTTGTGTATTTCCAAAAATACCATTATGCCATGTCCAAAAACATGGTGGTTCTATGGTACTGATTTACTGTATATGCTCATTTAATACCATGGTATGGCCATGGTACTTTTTGTATGAATGAGGTAAATGAATCAGTTGTGTTGTTTTCTGTTTGGCTGATCTGACATTGAACTTTGAGTTCTAGATTAGTAATTAAGCCACTTCATTAATAAACAGTGAAATTTTATAGCCTATACTTATATAAAAGCACTTATAGAAAAGTAGCGTACTATGGTGGTGTGTACAATAGTACTAAATTATTACCATTATGTTATGTGGTACTTGGAAGAATACAGTGCTGCTACCATAATGCTGGTGTCCTAAATACCATGGTACTTTTTTAAGGGGCTGTAACTTGTGCTCTAGTGAGACATGATCCAAGACAGAGCAACTTATCAAATTATAAAGGAAGATTATGAGAACAGACAAGTGTTTTTCTCTGGAATAGGACATAGTAAGACTAGAAAAAGAAGTCAAAACTGATGTGATTATCTGTGAGTTTGCGAGATCATATTTGTGCATGTTCGTACCAGACCAGAAAGAGTTGAAGTCATCACCAAGGCAAAAATAACCACGAGAGTGTCTTCATGCCAATCAGTACTTTTGTATGTGTGTGTGTGCCCGAGTGAACGGGGCCCCTGCTGCTCGCTGCGCTTTGGCTTCTTAAAACAAAGTGTTTGAAATCCATTTATTCAAGTGACCTGAGTAAAAGCTCCCTTACACACACACACACACACACACACACACAGAGGTTGACAGAGGTTTGAGATCCGGAATCTTTGGAATGTTTGTCCCCCTTGTCTGATTTTCTGCCTACCTGCTGCACACACACACACACACACACACACACACACACGTCCACATTTACAGTGGCATTCAGACAGACTGATGGCCTTTTCCAGAATTAGGACGTTGTAAAATAATGATACGAACTGGCAGCCCCTAAAAGGTGTGTGTTCATATATTGATTGTGACATCATTGTTCAGTCTGCAGAACATCTAAAACCTTTAAAGGGGCAGTTCTGCCAAAAATGAAAATCCTGTCCTCATTTAGTGTATGTTTACTGGACAATGATTTGCTACTACAGAACTGAAAGGTTTTTATTTGAATCTTTTTGAGATGACAATGGTGTCGAAACAATCCCTAGCTCACACTGATCCATGCAAAAGACGAAAACACTGTATTATGCATGCCAGGCCAGTAGTTGGCGATGTCACTTTATAAAGAAGCTCGCGCATGAACATGTAATGCGCGTGATTTTAGGGTATTCACCAATTTGCATTTTTATAGTTTACGTGGAGATGATAATCTTATTGTTTTCCAAAACATACAATTTGAAACCCCTTTTCAAAAGTTTGCATTTTCAGGCCCCTAAAACCCCATTGTCATGTAAATTGTTGCATAAAAAGTTTTCAGTTTTTACTTGAAAACAGTGTCTTTTAAACGGCCCCTAACTGACCCTCAGTTGTTCCAAATTGTTTTCTTTCTGGTTGCCATTGAGTTCCATAGTTTTTTTTTTCCAAGCTATGTAAGTCAGTGGCTACTGACAACTGTTTGCTTATCTACATTCTTTAATTCTTTAATTAAATATTATGTTTTGCGTTCAACAGAAGAGAGAAATTCATACTGGTTTGGAACAACACAAGGGTGAGTAAATGATAATACATTTTTTCATTTTTTGGGTGAACTATGCATTTAACACATTGCTGAAATGTTACTAGGTTGAATCAGTGGAGGTTTAATCCAGATGCACCTGTTTATGACCTCATCTGAAAAAAAAATAGTTGGCCTTTGTTTATGCTTAAGTTTATTTTTTCATGATGATGATGTTGGCTGCCATTGTGTGCTTTTTATAGTGTGCTTGGTTCTGGAAGCATATTATCCATTTATTTTCTTCTTAGGAATTTCAAATCATTCTTAAAAACACTTAAACTAAACCAAACAGCTCAGAGGGAAGGATGTAAAGTCATGAGTATAAAACAATATAAAAATCTTAATGGCTAAATATTGAAAATAATACGTATGTTATTAATATATACGTACGTATA
>NW_015657627.1:96934-103636 GCF_001515625.1 Sinocyclocheilus rhinocerous | reverse complement strand
TATATATAATATAAATTATATGAATATAAATATATACATGTAAATATTTTCAAAATATATACTGTATGTATGTGTATTTATACATAATAAATATACACAGTACACACATATATTATGTAAACAAAAACTTTTATTCTGGATGCGTTTTAATTAATTCTGATTAATCGCAATTTTTATATATATTTATGTTTGTGTCTGTGTATATGTGATTTTATTTTTGTTGTTTTGATATTTTTTGGAGTGAAATTGCTGCAAAAATTATGTTTATTTCATATAAATAATCACGGATGGCACCAGTAGTAACCAAAAAAAATCAACGTCTTATTCTTATCTTTTGAGTTTGTGGTGAAATAGAGCCGGATGTGTTTTTGACAGCTTTCATTAGTTACCCTGCATTTCAGCGTGTTTAACTTCCAGGGCTTTCGGCTTTATTTGTCTCTGTACGAAATGCAAATAGAGCTGATGCCAGTCCTGTGAAACACAAACACACACAATCTCTCCTGTGCTCCGTCACGTCTGTCTCAGTGGATGTGACGTCTGAGTTTGATCTTATTTTTGTGCACAAGGACATTGAGCCGCATGAGAGAAAGGCGCTGACGGAGAACAGAGGAGCTTCTGAAAGGCAGATGAGGGCCGCTGTCTGCGGGAACCGTCCGAAGGCTTTTGTTGATCTCCCTAGAGGAGATATTCAATCATTCGCTCCACGTCACGTCACAGAGAAACTGATATGAGCTGGCAGAGGAAGAAAAGAACACAAACTCCTCCAACTCGAAAGAAAAATCTTCAGATGATTAATTAAGACAGTTATTAGATGCTATATATACACGCAGTATTTAAGCACACATGCTGTGTAAACAGGCAGATGGAGCTGTCAGTTGTGGTCGTCATAGCAAATGTTACTGTGGTAAATGTTTCCATAACACACAGTCATACAGCGCTGCTACTGTAGCGACTTTCAGACTAGCTGATGAATGAATCATTTTTATCATGATGCCACACAGTTATTCTGACAGGTGCAAACCTGTTTCAGGCTGGTTGACAATGTCGGGAGGGTGCTTGAGTTCTTGCAATCCAATGTTTTATTGATTATGTAAATGTGCTTTATTGCTATTATTACCGTTTAGTGTGCTGTGATACTTCAACATTACTATAGTCATCTGAAGTCAATTTGTCACCAGTGTAACGTTATCTAGCTGCTAGATGAGGTTTTGTTGAAATTGCAAAACTTCTTGTGAAAGTCTTGCCAGCATCAGTTAAGATGGTTTGATCATTATAAACAAATCAGTAATGTTTTGCAACGTGGCCTTTACACTATCCTGTTATTATTGCAATTGTAAACAATATAATGTATTCTAATTTTATATAATTTTTAAATATTATAAAACACATGTTTTTGTATATGTGTGTATAATATTATACTATTATTACTTAAACTATTACTAATTTTAAAAAAATTTTATACACACACATACATATATATATGTACACACATACTGTATATGTGATCCTGGACCACAAAACCAGTCATAAGGGTCAATTTTGAAATTGAGATTCATAAATCATATGAAAGCTGAATAAATAAGCTTTCCATTGATGTATGGTTTGTTAGGATAGGGCAATATTTGGCCAAGATACAACTATTTGAAAATCTGGAATCTGAGGGTGCAAAAAAATCTAAATATTGAGAAAATCGCCTTTAAAGTAAAGTTGTCCAAATGAAGTTCTTAGCAATGCATATTACTAATCAAAAATTAAGTTTTGATATATTTACGGTAGGAAATTTACAAAATATCTTCATGGAACATGATCTTTACTTAATATCCTAATGATTTTTGGCATAAAAGAAAAATCTATAATTTTGACCCATACAATGTTTTTTTGACTATTGCTACAAATATACCCCAGCGACTTAAGACTGCTTTTGTGGTCCAGGGTCACATATAATTTCTAATTGTTTACATAATTTTTAATTGTTAATATGCATATTTATATAATTCAAACATGTATGTATCGATTACAAAATATATGTATATATTATAATTGTATATAATTTTTTATTATGTGTGTGTGTATAAGCAGTAATATGTATTTTAATTTTATTATATTAAATGACATTTTAAATATTACAAACATAATTGTATGATATATTTAGAATATATTAAAAGTATATGTAAAATATTATGTAGAATATAATTTATATTATATTATGTTATATTATATTTATTTTATTTTATTAATTATATTATATTATATTACATTTGTTTGAAAGATTTTCAGCATATTTTTTTATACAAATAAGGGAATGTGTTGCTATAATATCATTTTGTGTGTGTGCGTGTTGGCTCTATTAAAAATGTTGGCATGTCAAGTAAAAAAAATTTTTGTTGAGCTTTGGACTGTAGCCGTTGTTTCATAACTGCTCACTGCAGTGAACCAATAATATCTGGCAGTGTTATTAATAACTGGCTGTAATATTAATATCTGACAGCACTAGTCAGTGTGAGTATAGCAGCAGCATTCTGTTCTGTTCGGAGGGGCCGTGATGTCTGAAGTAAATGAGCGGCTCTGCTCTGGGTTTGGGTCTGAACTGAATGCAGGTATGAATGGAGGTTCCAGAATTAACTGCATCAGCACAGGCTAAAATCTGCCTGACCACACACACACACACACGCCTCATATGGTGCCTTTACATAATTGTTTTCCACTTATGGTGTGTGAGTGAAAGGTCATGTGTTTGGGCGGCTGACAGGAATAGTAAACTCACTGCCGCCCGTCTGTGTGACTCCTCCTCTACTTCCACTTTGAGGGTGTTTGTGTTTGTGCTTGTGCAGAGACTGTGTGTTTGAATTAATTGTGAACTCCAGCAGCAGTTTAATATGAAATGAAGCTGCTGTTGTGTGTTGATGATTATGATAAAGAATTATAAATGCATTGGAGAAATGGAGGGTGTTGATGCATCAGCTGTCATTATGGTGGGTTTCTTCACCTCAGCCCATTTCTCTTGAGAACTGTGTTCTGTTTGTGGATTCATGCTTCGATTGTCAGTTTAGTCATTTGTCTTAAAATAGAAACAGAATCAGCTCATTCCTGTATCTTATGCATGGCAACACCTGTTTGATTCCCACTGAACGCATCAACTGTTAAAATTGATCGCAAAGTTACTTTAGATAAAAGAGCCTGCATGTTACATGCATGTGTATATAAGTTGTGGAGGAAAAAGAGAAGAATTTATAGGAGGTGAAGGGGTGGTGGAGGGTTGCCGGAAGAATTGTCATTGGAACAGACTAATGTCTGCTGCTTATATGCGGTGATTGACAGGACTGGATGATTAGGCTCCTCCCGAACCTGCATTGGGAACTTATATATATGATATATTATATATAAATAATTATTGTAAATTATATAATATATATATAATATTTATTTTAAGTGTATTTTCAGTATAATTTTCTGATATGAAAAGGGAAAAGGTATTAAAATATTTATATATTTTTTTGTGTTGTGCTAATTAAAGGGATTGTTCACTCAAAAATGAAAATTCAAATGGATTTAAATTGCATATGCAATTTAAATACATAAATCTTAAAGTGCCCCTATTATGGGTAATGAAAGGTTCATATTTTGGTTTTGGGAGTCCCCAACAACAGGTTGACATGCATGCAAGGTCAAAAAACACTTTCATTGTCTTATAATATGCATTTATTTTTACCTTACTTGCTCAATGACTCCCAAACGATTCGCTCAACGAATCTTTTTTCCAAACCCCTCCTTTGCATGACGCTAATCTGCAGTGATTGGTCCGATTGGTCTCATTTTCATTTCATCATGCCTGTAATGCCTGATAAAGCAGCGTTTGTGAGCGCAGTGCTGCTTTGTGTACAGCCGTTACCGGGGAAACAGATGTTTTACCGCTCCAAAAGCAGCGCCTAGTGGCAAAGAATGAATTTGCATTTTCATTCAGACCAAAGCGAAAAGACCAACAAGTGGGCGGGCAATATGCTAATGTTTCATGTTGACGTCAACATGAAACGGCTTGGGATTCGTTTTAAAAACGACTCGTTTCAATGATTCAGAGTCGACTCTTTCTTTTGAGAGACAATAACTTTATACACGGTGCACTTTCAGATTTAAAACTTTGCAGGATGTTTTCATTCACTTAGAGCTGTGTTACACACCGCATGAAAGGTAATTTTCAAAAATCCATAATAGGGGCACTTTAAATCTAATATTGTATCATTGGTCATTGAAAAAATTTCAGTTGCCAGGATTTCTCAGTTTTGACCCCATCCAGATGATTCATCTTGCCCTCTGTAATATTTTAAATTAAAATATAAAACAAATATTAAATTCATGTAATGTAAAAGTCATAGCATTAGTTAAATACATGTAATTTTTGTTATATTTTCATTTAATGTTCTATTTATGTGCAATTTTTTCTCTCATTTTTATTTGTCTTTTTTTGTGGCAAAGAATCATTACTTTGTACAACAAACATTTTAGAGAAAAAAAAAATCTAGTACATTTTTTTTTTCTTCTTCCAAAAAAGTTTATTTGGTTATAGTTTGGTTAAGATCAGAATTTGTATTTAATTTGTAGATTTTTACAACCCCTGGCAAAAATTATAGAATCACCACACTCAGAAGATGTTCACCCAAAGTTTTGACTTTACAACAAATAAACAAATCACAGATATGACACAAAATAATTTTTGCCTGATAATTCAAATACCTCAAACATTTTAATTAATGGAAAATTGCTTTCCATATCAAGTAGAGAACAAAATTATGGAATCATTCAATGTTGAGGAAAAAAAATATGGAATCAGCTTGTAATTTGCATCTCTGAAATAAATACCGGCACATATCTAAAATGCTAATTAGTCAGCAGTTAAAAGAGAGTGCTTCCAGACCTTAACGAGCTGTTGGACTTGGCTAATTGAAAGGAAACATGGCCCCAACAAGATTAATGTCTTTTGAAACAATGGAAAGGATTCTAAAATCCCTTCAAGAAGGAAAACCATCACGGAGTGCGGCAAAAGAAATTGGACCCAGTCAGCTGTTTCTAAAATTTGGTGCAAGTATAAACAAAATGGAAAGGTTACAAAAGGAAAACTTACAGGAAGACCAAAGAAGGGATAGAAAACTCAAAGCAATTTGCCTTGAAAATAGAAAATGCACAACGAAACAAATGAAAAACAAATGGGCGGAGACAGGAGTCAAACTGTAAGAAACCGGCTGAATGAAATGGGATTTAAATAGAGAAAAGCCCAACGAAAACCAGCATTAACACCTAAACAGAAGAAAACAAGGTTACAGTGGGCTAAAGAGAAGCAGTCATGGAGTGTGGATGATTGGATGAAAGCGATATTCATTGATGAATCACGAATCTGCATTGGACAAGGAGATGATGCTGGAACTTTTGTCTGGTGCCGTTCTTTCTTTCTGCCTGAAGAAAACAACCAAATTTCCCAACTCATTTATGGTATGGGGTTGCAGCATGTCAGGTAAAGGACCTGCGGAAATGGCAATCCTTACCTCAACAGTCAATGCACAAGTGTACATTGAAATTTTGGACACTTTTCTCATTCCATCAATAGAAAAGACGTTTGGTGATAATGATGTCATTTTTCAGGATGATAATGCATCTTGCAAAGTTGGAACCAGCTTGATGAAGAATATTGTTTTTCATTAGAGAAGTCCATGCCCCAAAGAATTCAGGCCGTCATAAAAGCAAGAGGAGGAGCAACAAAGTACTAACTGTGTGTTTTGGTAGATGATTCCATGATTTTTTCCTCAACATTGAATGATTCCATTTTTTTTTTCCTCTACTTTATATGGAAAACAAATGTTCATTAATTAAAAGAGTTTAATATCTTTTTTTTTTTTAGGTATGTTTCAAATAACCAGAATGTTGAATTATTTAAAAAAAAATGGTTTTGTGTGATATCTGTGATTCGTTTATTTGTTATGAAATAAACATTTTGGGTAAACAATATCTAAGTGTGGTGATTCCATAATTTTTGCCAGGGGTTGTAGATCATGATCAGTGATTGGTCCGATTGGTCTCATTTTCATTTCATCATGCCTGTAATGCCTGATAAAGCAGCGTTTGTGAGCGCAGTGCTGCTTTGTGTACAGCCGTTACCGGGGAAACAGCTGTTTTACCGCTCCAAAAGCAGCGCCTAGTGGCAAAGAATGAATTTGGTGGTTATATATACATATAATCTGCTAATGAAATGGACCATTACTGTGAACTAAAGGCACTGGAATATGTAATTCTTTGATTATACACTAAAGTCGGCATGAAACGGAAGTTGCGATTGTCTTTTCTTCTCTACTGTGACGTATATCCTAGTGAAACGGCATCTGAAATGAGAGGGCGGGACTTGAGTTTGTCCTTCGGGAATTGATTGGATCGTTGGAAGTTGGGGCGTTGCTAACAAAATGGAGGCAGATCTGAATGCCAGTTTGCAGTTAGTGGTGGGGGATTTCTCTCCACTGAATTCACCGCCGACACCTAAGCATAATATAACATGTTAATATAACATGAATAAAGGTTTTATTTATTGAGGACGACGACGACGATCAACGGCACAAAACATGCCTAAACAGCGTGCAAGAGAGAGAGAGCGAGAGCGAGAGAGTGACTGCCTGAATGACTGAGCGCGTCCTCCATCAGGTTAAGTCATATTCATGAAAAAAA
>NW_015657627.1:72391-95915 GCF_001515625.1 Sinocyclocheilus rhinocerous | reverse complement strand
GAGAGAGAGAGAGAGAGCGCGGTGTGTGTGTGTGTGTGTGCCTGCGTGCGCTAGAGAGAGAGAGAGAGAGAGAGAGACTGCCTGAATGACTGAGCGTGTCCTATACGCTCAGTCATATTCATGAAAAAATATTTGTTTGCGATGTCCTAAGAGTAATGTTGTCGTAATATCCTAATATCTTTTCAATGTTTAGGGGTAACGTACGCCCTCATGACTGGTGTCAGTGCTATAAAGTGATGCATCAGCATCTGCTTTTCACCTGTCGTTTATCCCAGCGTTTACCCCTCACGTCACTAGCTCCGCCCCTCACGTCACTAGCTCCGCACGTCACTAGCTCCGCCATAGCTCGTGACCGAAAGAAAAGATGAGTCATTTTGAGTTCATGAAAAAATATTTGTTTGCGATGTCCTAAGAGTAATGTTGTCGTAATATCCTAATATCTTTTCAATGTTTAGGGGTAACGTACGCCCTCATGACTGGTGTCAGTGCTATAAAGTGATGCATCAGCATCTGCTTTTCACCTGTCGTTTATCCCAGCGTTTACCCCTCACGTCACTAGCTCCGCCCCTCACGTCACTAGCTCCGCACGTCACTAGCTCCGCCATAGCTCGTGACCGAAAGAAAAGATGAGTCATTTTGAGATCGACGCGTTTCAGAAAGGCGGGGCATAGAGGAGAAACAATAATGTACAGTATGTGGAAAATAATGTGTTTTTTGAACCTTAAACCGCATAAACGCATTCCATTACACCAAATACACAAAATAATGTTCTTTTTAGCAGCATCATATGACCCCTATGAAAAAGAATGAAGTGCACGAATAAATTGTTTATAATAAACACTACAGTATTTCATTAAAAAATAAGAATTTTCAATTTTGATTTCATGGTGACTTTAATATTTACTGAAAGAGAAACTAAATGAGTTTTGAATGGAGTGATGCTGCATTTATCCGTCCATGTAACTGAAGAAATCTTGTGCCTCAGGGACAGGAGCAGATGTGATTGACAGACTGACGTGTGAATGATCACAGACGCAGCAGGATGATTGAGCAGTGTGGGAATCAGAGATGTGCTGCTGGACTGTGGCTGTGATGAATGTGTGATTAATCTGTGATTAAGTGAACAAACGTCTGATCATCTCACTTTCTTCCTGTTTTCAGGCCTCTTGATGCTCTCACCTGACTGACTTACAGCCGAGATCAGGTAACCGATGACAGGTGTTTCCTCTTAATTAACTTGTACTTCTGCATTTCTTATTTCAGTTGCATTTCAGCATTTAATGTGTGCACTATTCTTTCTGTTTATGAAAGAAGTCTCGTGCTCACCAAGGCTGCATTTATTTGATCAAAATACAGTAAAAACAGTAATATTTTTTACAATTTAAAATAACCAAGTTCTATTGTAATATATTTTAAAATGTAATTTATTCCTGTGATGCAAAGCTGAAATTTCAGCATCATTACACCAGTCTTCAGTGTCACATGATCCTTCAGAAATCATTCTGATATGTTGATTTGCTGCTCAAGAAACATTTCTGATTATTATCAATGTTGAAAACAGTTGTGCTGCTTAATAATTAGAAGTCATGATTTTCATTGAAATCATTAAATGTCTTTATTGTCACTTTTGATCAATTTAATGCATCCTTACTGAGTAAAAGTACGTAAAACTCAAATCTTACTGACCCCAAACTTTTGACCCTTTCATACCTAATTTCTTCATTAAAGATCATTGTGATTAAAAGCGTTTAAGGAAGTTTCAGTCCTCAGCTGCAGTCAGTGTTTGTGTGTTGGGGATTTTTAGCGTGTCTGTGTGATGAGTGTTAATGTGAGTTCAGGACACTGGAATGTTTTAGCAGTGAGGTGCTGCGCGTTTGAGAAATTATTCTCACTTAGTTGTGAGTTTGTGCAGAATCTCATTAAGTTCAAATAAAAGGATTTTAAGGCAATGAGGACAAAACGACGATGTCATTGAGTTGAAGAAGACCGTGAACGAATAACAGAATGAGTTCATCCCGAGTGTTTGGATGTCAGTTTTAGTGGAGTTGTGTTAAACGTAGCTGTTGTGAGTGTTTGTACCTCTGTGTCCCAGGGGATTATGGGTAAGTCTCACCGGAGACCCTCAAATCCCTGCAGGAATGTGTGTACACATGCTTCAGTGCTTTGCAGTAAGTAGAGAGAGATTCAGTTCTGTTCTTTATTAAGATGTAACTGTTTGGGAAATTCACTTGTGTGTCGGCTGTCAATGAGTGTCACAAAAAGTCACCGTTAACAAGTTTTTGGCACATCTGGTTGCTAGGTTGTTCTAGGTTGCTACATGCTAGGTAACTATATAACTCTTCAAGTTTTTCCTAATTGTTAAGAGGGTTGAAATCTTACATTTGCCAGAATGTCTCAGTTTTGACTTTTCTTCCCCATCCAGATTTTTGAACTTCCCCTCTATAATATTTTTACAATTAAATATAAAATAATATTAAATTTTTTCACATTATGCAAAAATTCATTCATTCATTCATTTATTATATTATATTATTTACAGTACAAGAAGAAAATCCATCACAATCACATTTCATTACCATCATGAATATATGGTTTAAAAAAACATTTACACATTAAAAAATTCATGTCTTTCTTTCTTTCTTTTTTTCTAGTTACAATACCATCCATCACATTTCTTTACCGTCATGCATGGTTTTAAAAAAACACATTGTTAGACATTATGCAAAAATACAGGTCTTTATTTATTTATTTTAGTAACAACACAAGAAAAAAGTGCCATTACCATCACATTTTATTACCATAATGCTTGTTTTTTTTTATTTCAATGCAAGAAATTGCCATTAATGTGACAGTTTTATGTTTGTGAAACAGTCTGAAGATGCTGCATTCTTTTAAAGATATTTATTTCAAAAGCTCAAAAGTGCCTCTAATTAAATAATCACCCGTCTATGTTTAATTTCTCTCTGTGTGTCTCTAGGATGATAGAGGAGAGACGGAAGGGGAATGTCATGGCCGACAGGAAGCAGATCTTCACAGACATGAGTGAGTGCCGCCCACCACATGACCTTTGACCCACAATGCACATTCATAAACTGGTGCATCTGAGTATAAATGTGCAACTTTGATTATTCAGAGACGCAGAATTATGACACCATCCGGCTGTCCACGTACCGCACCGCCTGCAAGCTCAGTTTCATTCAGAAGAAATGCAACCGTGAGTAGCACTTTAAATCAACTGAAACAGACTAATCTTGAAAAAGATGCAGATTGTTTGCAAATTCAAAACAAAGCTCAGCATGAATGAACTCTACTTTGTATAATAAGTGTGAAACATAGGCCAGAAATACACTGTTGTTTAAAAGTTTGGGGTCAGTAAGATTTTTTTTTTTCTTAGAAATTAATACTTTTATTTATCAATGACACATTTAATTGATCGAAAGTGACAGTAAAGACATTTATAATTTTACAAAAGATTTCTATTTCAAACAAATACTGTTCTTTTTATTTTCATATTCATCAAATAAGCAAAGAAAATCATGGTTTCCAAAACTATTTTAGTCAGTTTTCAACATTGCTAATAATCAGAAATGTTTCTTGAGCAACAAATCAGCATATTAGAATGATTTCTGTAGAATCATGTGACACTGAAGACTGGAGTAATGATGCTGAAAATTCAGCTTTAATTCACAGGAATAAATGACATTTTAAAATATATTACAATAGAAATAAGCTATTTTACGTTGTAATAATATTTCACTGTTTTTACAGTATTTTTGATCAAATAAATGCAGCCTTGTTGAGCATGAGAGACTTCTTTTTAAAAAAATTACAAGACTCCAAACTTTTTAAAAGGTAATGTACATTAACAGAGGGTTAAAAATGACATTCAAGTTAGAAAGTTAGTTTTTCATGTTACGTGTTTATTTTGATCATATTTAGAGTAATCTGGACTGACATAGTAAGTATTTCTCTGACATAATTCCCTATATTTCATGCGTTTTCTCTCTCAGTGCATCTGGTGGACGTGTGGAACATGATCGAGGCGTTTCGTGACAACGGTCTGAACACGCTGGACGTCTGTACTGAGATCAGCGTGGCTCGGATGGAGACCATCATCACCTGCATCTACCAGCAGCTAAACAAACGGCTGCCCACCACACACCAGATCAACGTCCAGCACAACACCAGCCTGCTGCTCAACTTCATGGTGACGGCACACGACAGGTGTGTGTGTGTGTGTGTGTTCTGGTCTCTTGTTGTGTTTGTGAAAGTTAGGGGTAAATTCAGATTTGTTTAAAGAAATGAATATTTTTAATTAGCAAGCATGCATTAAATTGATCCAAAGCGACAGTAAAAACATTTATAATGTTACAAAAGGTTTCTATTTCAAATAAATGCCGTTCTATTGAACTTTCTATTCATTGTTATGAAAAAACTGCTAATTTCACAAAAATATGAAGCAGCACAACTCTTTTTAACATCGATAATGTGAAGAAATGTTTCTTGAGCATCAGCATCAGTTGATTTGACGGTGTAACTGTGTGTGTTTTGCAGTGATGCTCAGGGAAGGCTGACGGTGTTTTCTGTGAAAGTGATGCTCTCGGTGCTGTGTGGAGGGAAACTTGTTGATAAACTTCGCTGTAAGTTCACGCATCGATTTCAGCAGTGAACAAATCAAATCAAGTCACCTTTATTTATTTGGCGCTTGTTTTCTAGGTGATTAGGAATGGGATGATCTCCAAATGTGTTGATGTTTGTTTACGTCATATGTCTGATGTGAGGATTGGCTATGCTGTGGTTTAATTGTGCTGATTTAGCATTTGTTTGAGTGTGATGGAGGTCATGGGACCGAAACTTTTTTGCAAGTTGGAGTAGTGAAAATAATCAATAGTCAATTATGCAAACGTCTTCAAACACAAGACAAATTCAAATTCTGCTGTAAAGCAGCTCTAAAAAGACAATCGGTGTATCCAAAATCACATACTGTCTAAATAGGTTCTACATTTGAATTTGAACTTGCTTTGCAACCATTAAAAAAAGTATGTTCTATATAGTATGAATATGGGGCGTATGAATGAAATTCAGATGTACTACATCCGCCATGTTGTTACTGTCACTTGACCTATCTGCGTCAGTTGCGTCGCTTCACTGCCAATCATAAATCCTTATGGGATAGTAAAGTGTCCATCGAATTAAGACATACTACGCTTTTGGCATACTTTTTTTTTACCTACTATATAGTAAGGAAGTATTTGTTTTCAGATGCAGGGAATATCTTTATTCAGTTCAGTGTACAGTTCATCAGTTATAATATTGATATGCATATCATTGCTCATGAACATGTTCTGTGGCCGATGTAACGAGTTTGTGTGTGTGTGTGTTAGATATTTTCTCTCAGATATCTGATACTCATGGTGCGATGGTGATGTCCAAGTTTGACCACTTCCTGCGGGAGGCGCTGAAGCTGCCCACTGTCGTATTTGAGGGGCCGTCGTTTGGCTATATGGATCACTTCGCCAGATCCTGCTTTCCTCAACAAGTAACAATTCCACATTTCTTCTTTTCTTTTCAAATTTTCTTTTCAAACAATTCCAAATTTCTAATTTCTTTTCTTTGTGTTGTTAGTGGCGTTTGCATAAACCTGACTATTATTGCTCGTAGATTGGGTTAGTGATCTGAACATTGAGTGTTAGACTGTGTGACTGACTGATCATTTGTGCTACAGAAGTAATAACGAAGTAATAATACTTCAAATCATGCAATCGAAAAAGTTTTAACCTGGTGCGGAGTTCTCAGTTATGGAAAAATCATAATCACAATTATTTTGAGAGATCACACAATTGTTTAACACAATTGTTCATTGACTTTGGAAAGCCAGATCTTGCTATTGTTCAATTTTTTGTTATTGCCTTTTTAACAGTGGGTTTAATTGAACTTGAACTTGAACTTCAAGTATCAAGTAACTTGAACAAGTATGGTTGAACAGAAATTTTTTTTTTTTTAATTTATAAAAATTAGATAAAAAATATATTAAACACAAGCCCTAAATGCTCAGAATTAATAAAATTATAAAAGCTTTCTTTAGCAAATTACATTTTCTACACTACCATTCAAATTTTTGGGGTCGTTAGGATTTTTAAAAAGTCTCTAATGCTCACCAAGGTTGCAATGCTCAGAATACCTTAGCAACCACATAGCAACATCCTATGTGTAAATGTGCAAAAGTTCTGTCATGGATGCATTTTTGAGTCTGTGTGTGTGTGTGTGTGTGTGTGTTTAACAGAAGAAGGTGATGCTGAACATGTTTCTGGATACTCTGATGTTAGATTCTCCTCCTCAGTGTCTCATTTGGCTCCCTCTGCTGCATCGGCTGGCAAACGTGGAGAACGGTAACACACTGAATAATATACGCTTAATTATTCATATTACTCGCACTTATTTATGATGCCATGACAAAGCTAGAATTTTTACAAGTCTCCAATATCATGAACGTTAATTCTCTAGTTTAATATTCGTATATTCCAGCACAATGAATCTCTCTCTGTTTGTCAGTCTATCATCCGGTGGCGTGTTCGTTCTGTCGGTCGGAGGGCATGATGGGATTTCGTTACCGCTGTCAGCAGTGTTTTAACTATCAGCTGTGTCAGAACTGTTTCTGGCAAGGTCATGCGAGTGGAAACCACAACAACCAGCACGAGATGAAGGAGCATTCGTCCTGGGTGAGGATCAGCTACAGTGCTCATCTCATATTTTTTTATTTATATATATATTTATAAACAGGGTCGGCGTCAGAGCGCACAAAGTGAGGGGGCAGGTACAATTTATTGGGGGGCCGCACTTTTTTTGGGGGGGGCTGCTTTGAAAAAAATAATGTTTCTGAAAGTAATTTTCAGATGCAACTGGGGAAAAAAACGGGATAAACACAAACATGAAACTTGTAAATAAACTAATCTGATATATAGCCTATGTACAATTTAATAACATATAGCCTAGTTTGATATATGAATTGGGTGTTCGTCAAAGCACAAAGTGAGGGGGCAGGCACAATTTATTGGGGGGGGGCCGCACTTTTTTTGGGGGAGGACTGCTTTGAAAAAAAAATGTTTCTGAAAGTAATTTTCAGATGCAACAGGGGAAAAAACGGGATAAACACAAACTTGAAACTTGTAAATAAAATAATCTGATATATAGCCTATGTACAATTTAATAACATATAGCCTAGTTTGATATATGAATTGAGTGTTTGTCAAAGATTGCATGCAGTCGGAGATTACCGTGTTTACAGCTCCGTAAAATAACCTACTGGAAGCTCTGTAGTTTTGCTGTATAGGCCTATAGATAAAAATATTAAAATTACAAAAACACAATAACATTTTAAGTTACTTCCATTTCTGAAAAAAAGAATGTAGGCCTAGTAATTGATGTTATAAATACACACGCCTGATTTTTGTTTTAATTATCCATCGTACATAAAAAACAAAACAAAAAAACATTTGCAATCAAGACCTCAGGCACAAATCCAAATGTGTCCATATTCGTGATGTAGCTGAAGCTAAACTATTAGCCTTATTAGGTAAAATAGGCTTTGTAGTTCACGCGCGTTCCAGTATCGACGGAAAAATATCATGAGCAAAAATATGCCACAGTGGAGCGGGTCTCACGCCGAACGGCACGGTGAACGGCTGCGCTGTTTCCAATGAATGCAGTAGCTTAGTGTGCGCGTGAGGCGCCGGCGCGATCAAACAGCTGAAACATAAAATAGACTACTCCCTCATTTTAGGTCATACAGTAAAGGCATAATTCGAGAATAATAGCAAAGTTAATAAGAATTATTTCTAAATGCAGCACTGTTCTTATTTCGCTCTGCATAACCTGAACGAAAAAAAATTTTTTTTTGCTAAGAACGAACCGAAATGAAAACATTTCGCTTTTAATCTGTGTATTTAACAGCCTGGGAGACCTTCCCAGGGCAGTACCTTGCCTCACCGACTAAAATCAGGGCGCCCACTACGGAGACGGCACCAGAGGTGAGGGGGCACAGTGACCGAGGTGTGACCCCCTCAGGCCCCCCCATGGCGCCGACGCTGTGTATATATATATATATATATATCGTTTTTTTCTGTAGTCCACGTAGGGCTGGGCGATAATTCGATAACGATAATTATTGCGATATAATTTTCCTCGATAAAACAATATGAAGAGTTCGATAAATGTTCGATATAATGTTTATGCGCCAAAAGCGGAACGAAACAGCGTGACTCATTTGAATCGCGCCACACGGACCGTTTATTCGCTCGGATCAAAGCTCAAACTGCAATTTTTTACAGATGTTACTGATTTTGATAATGAACAAATATTTACCTCTGCTTCCTAACTCAAACTACTATCAAATGTGCATTTCTAAGAGACAAATAAGTGATATTATGTGTGATAGTGATAAGTGATAAAATTATCGTGATAATTCTTTTGGCCATATCGCCCAGCCCTTTTCATGTCACTTTCCACCATCTAGGAACATGGAAAACCAGGAAATATAAAGGATTTTTTTTTTTTTAGTCGTGGGAATTAATAAAATTATAAAAGCTTTCTTTAGCAAATTTACATTTCTACACAGTGGGTTTAACTGAACTTGAACTTGAACTTCAAGTATCGAGTAATTTGAACTGAAAAAACAATTTTTTAAAATGTATAAAAATTAGATTAAAAAATATATTAAACACAAGCCCTAAATGCTCAGAATTAATAAAATTATAAAAGCTTTCTTTAGCAAATTAAATTTTCTACACTACCATTCAAATTTTTGGGGTCGTTAGGATTTTTAAAAAGTCTCTAATGCTCACCAAGGTTGCATTTATTTGATTAAAAAAACAGTAATATAGTGAAATATTATTATGATTTAAAATTTCAATATATTTTAAAATGTAATTTATTTCTGAGATCAAAGCTGAATTTTCAGCATTATTACTCCAGTCTTCAGTGTCACATGATCCTTCAGAAATAATTCTAATATACTGATTTGCTGCTCTTAAAACATATTTTTATTATTATCAATGTTGCAAATATTTGTGCTGCTTAATATTTTTATGAAAACTGCAATACATTTCTTTTTTCAGGTTTGTTTGATGAATATAAAGTTCAAACTCCAAAGAATATCATTTATTTGAAGTAGAAATCGTTTGTAACAAATGTATTTACTGTCACTTTTGATCAATTTAATGCATCCTTGCTGAATAAAATAAATAATTTCTTTAAAAAAATCTTACTAACCTCGAACTTTTATGGTTGTTTTAATGTTTTCATGATGCTTTTTTATTGTGCAGGCTTCCCACAGGCTGAAAAACCATTGAAATTTCTATACTAAATGTGCATTTCTTTATACAAATGGAATCTGTTACTTAATCTGAAACCGTGCAAAAAGATACAAGTGGAAGCTTTTCATGTCTTTGGAGGTTTTCAGTTTTGGTTCCTTATATTTGTGTGTGTTTGTTCCAGAAATCTCCAGCTAAGAAGTTGGGTCGTGCCATCAGTAAATCCTTGGGCTGTGTGCCGAGCAGAGAGCCGTCCCACCCCGTCTACCCAGAATACCCCGAGAAACCCCTCAACCTGTCCAATATAGTGTAAGACACTCACACACACACACACACACACACACACACAGCCCTCTGTCTGTGGCCATTTTGGAAGTGTTGGGAATGTTTCTATTGGTTCCCGACATCACATGATCTCATTGTCTCTGTGGACACATTGATGAGGGTCAGACACGATCACTCATCAGAGACAGAGAGAGAGACAGAGAAGGAGTTTGCTTTTATTATCTGCTTACAGATGTGAGGTCAGTTATGATTTTGTCTTCATTCTGGTGTGTGTTTGTCTAGGTCTGTCTGTTTTTTTCTCCAGGAATCACGCTCTGTGTCTCTGTTCTGTCTGTGTTGCTTCAGTCTCTTAGTTTTGCATGACTGACCGGTGTGTGTGTGTGTGTGTGTGTGTGTGTATTTGGGTCAGTTGAACAGTATAATGTTTAATTTATTCTGAATGCATGCGTGTATGTGTAAGAGAGAAATTCTGTAAGTGTCCATGAACTTTTATTAACATCAATTCAGCTTTTAGTTTAAAGTGTACGTGAGTGTATAATGACCTTTTCGTTTTTTTTTGTAGTTCACTACAGTGTGACAAATTAAATATGACAATTTTTCAAAATTATAGATATTCCCTGTCTATCAATGAATGTGAAACTGCATGAATAATAATGAAAAAATTCAAAATGTTGTTTAAAATAGTTATAGATACATATTATCTAATATTATGATGAAATATTCAATCTTATGTTATGTTATCTTATGTTATGTATTATATATTACATAGCCCTGCATCTTGAAAAAAAATCTGCTGATTTGCAAAAAATATTACCTCAAAATATCAATTAAAACTTTCCGTCATATAGAGCTGTGTTTCTTTTCTTTCTTTCTTTTTCAAAACAAAATAATAATGTAAAATCTTTTTATTTAATATATATTTAGTAAATATGTGTGTATGAACTTTAATGCACTTAAAATAACACAAATCAGACAAATTAACATGAGCAGTGATATGTCTGAGAATTGAACAAATATTTGTAACCTGACTTGGAAGTTATGTCTTTATGGTGTTTTTTTTCTGGTGATTAAGGGATAATACAAAACTTCACCTTACAAATGTTTGTCAAAAGCAACAAAAGCTACAAAATGCATCATATTTTGTGAGTAAGTGCATCGTGTTTAAGCAAAGCGGGCATTATTTTTGGAATCGGCACCTTAAAATTAGTAAGAAGCAAGCATTTGATTTCATTCAGTAAATATGATGCAGGGTGGTGTTGTTTTATTATAGATACCCATGTCATTGTGTTTTTCTCTAGTCCTCCCCGTCCAATAGGAAACATGAATGAACCAGTTCTGCCCCCGTCTGCAGGCCCCAGCCCCACTAAGAGGTGAGCACCTGCTCTTCACCTTTGACCTTTCAGAGGAATCAGTTCAAAGTGTTTTATGTGTGAGAAATTTAATTTTTGTTTCATATGTTTATCATTTCTAATGTACACCGATTTCAAAAGAAATATTTCATATTATACATAGTATTGCGATAATACTCACATAATCACTTGTAAAATACAAAACCAAAAAATGTTTTTTTTGTGTGTCTTTTAATTTCCTTTCTTTCCTAATAAAGTAAATCTAGCTTATTTTTTATAATATCTGTCATCTATTGGTTATTGACATTATAATCAATTATAAGTTTAATATCAGCAATTCCAGGGTCCAAAACTAACTTTTTACCACACCTGCTAATCCCCGGTGAAAAATTGCCAGCCATATATTTTATTAAATTTTTTTACAGGCCTTGAAACTGTATTTACATTTTCATTAAAAACAGTTACTTCTATTACTACTACTTGGCTGAATGGTGAAGAAACTAATCTAATTGTGCTTGCAATTTTTTAAAATGCTGTTATACAAGAATTAGTAATTCAAGAGGAAAACTAAATGTTTAATTTCACCTCTCAACAACACTGTAATATTTTATTGTTAAAAAAACTGGTAGGTGTTGTTACTAAAACTTTGCTGGGAAAAAAATAGTTTAAAAATAAAAAAATACCTCGAAAAACATTGCATATATTGTCTTTTAAAATATAGTAGTTTTATATGGTAAGGCAATTTAATAAAAAAAATTTGACCAAATAACATGTCTTAACTTAAGCAATTTATGTATTTTTTTCCTGTTAAAATGACAAAAATTCTACAGTAAAGCATCATTTCCAATCCATTTTTCTCTAAAATGTATTTGCAGTAGAAGGTCACATAGTGGTTTGGCTGTAATATCACGTCCTCAATGGGAAAAAAATGACTTTAATAAAATGGTAAAAAAAAAATAAGACAGTATATATAATTTTTTACACCAACTATTACTATTAAATACTTATTATTTTCATAAATATCATTTTTATTTGATGAACCTGTAAATGATGTAATTAAATTGCAGCCTTAATTTTGTAGCCTAGACGCATCCCTAATACAAATTAGGGACTAAGCAGTGTTACTGTACAGTCCTCTCATACAAAACCTGTTTGAATCTGTAATTTGCTATTTAATTTGATTTGTATGTGTAGACCGCCGACTCTAGCCGCAGCTCAGCGTATGAATGAAGAACATGCTCTGATCGCAGCGTATGTGAACAAACTCCAGAGCAGCCCACGGTGAGTATGTGTGTGTGTGTCTCCTGAGGTTACTGTAAATGTAAATGTAATAATATTTTCTGTGTGTGTTTGTAGTGCATTAGACAGTCCTACCCGAACGGATGAAGAGCACAAACTCATCGCTCGTTACGCCTCTCGTCTGGCCACGGATCCTGGACACACAGGAGTGAGTTACACACATTTACTATCTCTTTTCAAATTATGCTCACTACAGACATATAAGATGCCTTCTAGCATTGAAAAACACTTAAATTGACTCATTTTGGGACAGCTAAGCAAATGCACACAGTCATATTTCTTTATTCCTGCTGCTCTTGTGAATCACAGAGACCTTCGGACTTCAGCTACAACACCAACAAACAGCAGAGAGAACTGATCATGCAGCTGGAGAACAAGAACCGGTACTCACGCTCTCAGCTGCATATGGAGATGCTTTCATGAAGATTTCCATCCAGTGGTTTTGGGTTTCAGTCTCAGTGAGTGTGTAAATGGTAATGCTGTGTGTGTTTTCAGGGAGATTTTGCAGGAGATCCAGCGTTTGCGAGCGGAGCATGAACAGGCATGTCAGCCGACTCCAGAGAGAGTCCAACAAAACCCGACCCTGCTGGCAGAACTCAGACAGCTCAGGTACCCCTCACACACACACACACACACACACACACATGTTGGGTTTTTGTTTTACAGGGACTTTCCATAGACATAATGATTTTTATACTGTACAAACTGTATATTCTATCCCCTAGCCCTAAACACAAGCCTCACAGAAAACGTTCTGCATTTTTACATTTTTAAAAAACATTGTTTAGTATGACTTATAAGCTGTTTTCACTCATAGAGACCAGAAATGTCTCCACTAGGTCAAAAAATGTCAAATTTTGCGATCCTTGTGAAGACACTTGGTTTTTACAGCATACAGTTTATCCGGAACACACACACAGATATCAGATAGCATTGAAACTCAGATGGTCGGTTTTACTCATTTTACTTAACTTTCATTTTAGTAACTTACATCAAGTTAAACTAAATGAAAATGAGAAATGTTTCCTTAGCAACTGATCTGAACTAATTTTATCATGTGCTGATACATTTTTTGTATCATTTTGTATTTGTTATAATTAGTTGATGCACTGTGAATTAACATATGACCAATTGTATTTTTATTAATGCAAAAAAAAAAGAAATCAGGAAGGGGGGCCAACACTTTTTCACACCACTGTATATATATATATACATATATATTTGTAATTGTTAGTTCATGTTAATTCTTTAACAAATGGTAACTTATTGTAAAATATTACCATCATTTATATTTATTACTATAAAACATTATTTTTCAAGATACATTATTAATATTATTTTCAAAAAACTGTTGGGAAAATGTCATAAAATCCTACAATTATTTCTCCCTCTAAATCACTGGAAGAAAATGTTTTTGATAATGACATTTATTTATTTATTCATTCACCTTTTTTTGTCTAGACGGTTTTACTTTTTGCCATTATTCTCTCTGACTTCTCCCATTAGATTCCCATTAGACCAGTTCCAGTTTAACTTGTCAAAATTGTGTAAAAGTGTTTAATTCTGCTGCACACGTTTTGCCGGGACACATTTTTGGAAACATTCCCTCAAATATATGTCAAATGAATATCAAATATGTCAAAAAACCAGCTCAAGAAGACAATTGAAGCGCTTCTCACAATGTCAAAATAAATCTACCAAAACATGTTGTAGTTTAAATCTGAATGATGGTTTTGTCTAATAAACCTCATTCTCTCAGAAATCATTGCATGTATGAGAGGAGAGGTCTAAGCTCTGTGCTTGTGTTTGTGTGTTGTTTTAGGCAGAGGAAGGATGAGCTGGAGCAGAGGATGTCGTCTCTTCAGGAGAGCAGGAGAGAGCTCATGGTGCAGCTGGAAGGACTCATGAAACTACTGAAGGTACACCAGACAGGCAGGGCAAGACCAGACACCACAAAAACAAACACACTGTAATATTTCAGCCACTGGAGGGCGTCACTCTCTTTAGAGTTTGTCATCTGAGCCTGCTGCCTTTTCTTATACGCTTGATCTAGTTTCCCACTTTTCACTTCTTCTTGATAGCGGTAATACTTGCTCTCGTCTTCTGTTTTTCACTCCCTGTGTTCTTTTCCTCCATCTCTGTCCTGTTCCTGCAGGATGAGGAGCAGAGACAAGCTGTAAGTGTGTGTTTCACTGTGCATGTCAGAGAAATCACTGTATGATTTCATAAAATTTTGCTATGCACATTTAAAAGTCACTTACACAAATATGTAGATAAATAGAGATTTAGACTGTAGAATAGCATAGAATATTTTTAGAATAGCAGTTTTTGATTTATGAGTAAAATAAGGTTCTACAACATTAAACACATATTGCTCTTAAAATGTAAGTTGCTATGTTGCTAAATAATCACAATGCCATAATTTGAGTTTACATGCTTCACAAATCAGACAATCACATTTGTATAGTAACTTAGGTTTTTATAAAACATAGCAGCTTCGAAATTCACACCTGAGGTTATTTTGTTATTGATTTTCTTTTTTGAATTAAAAAAAATATATAAAAATCTAAAAGAAGGACGGACACCTACTGTACAAACTGATCATTCATAAAAACCCAAAGTAGGCTTTTGAAACATTTTGTTTACTACCAGGTTTTTTTAAATTATTTTTAGCAGGAAGTATTCTACCATGTGTAGAGTATATTTTACTATATTTTACATATATTTTAAGTGACAACATGACAAAAATAACAACATTCAGTCAAACCAATGTAGTGAAATAAAACTCGGCTTATGCTTGGCAGTGTTATTATTGTTAACTAAAACTAAAACTATTCAAAATTGTTAAGAGAAATAAAGCTGAAATAAATATTAAATAAAACATTTACTTAAAAAAGAAAAAGAAATGTTGCCTTGGCCACTAACTGAAATAAATATGTTAAAGCTAATGTACTAAAATTACTAAAACTGAAATAAATATAAAATTAAATAGAAATATTAAAAAAACATAAACTTATAAAAATAACAAAAGCAAATAAAAATGTAACTAATAAAAATTACAACATAAAATTAAAATGAAAAATAAAATAAAAGCTGATTCAAAATGTGAAATTATACTATTCTAGTATATAAATAAAATAGCACTGATGCTCACTCATTTGTAATATTATGAAAAAATAAACATTGCAACTAATATGATTTCCATCTTTAAAACTGGTGCTTGTACTATTTTAGCTAGTGTATTAGTACATGAATATGGGGATATGAAAATGCACTGTTTGAGTGTGTGATTTACTGTGCATGTAAAAAAAAATTGTTCCGTGTCTCTCGTTTGTTTATGTGAAAATTCCTTTCCATTGTTTTTCTTTTTTTTTTTTTTATTTAGATGTATTTATCTCTTTCTTTTCATCCCGATGTTTAACTTCCAGTGTCTGCTGTAAGTTCTCCAAAAATATTAATGCTCAAAAAATATGAATGCATCTTTTTACGTGTTAGAAGTAGTAGCACATATTTTAAGACTTAAGTTTTCCATAAAAATGTAAGTTGTTTTGTTTCAGCAATCCTTTCTTTGCCGTTGGCTTTATTTTTTACCCGGCCTCTCTTATTTCAGTTTGGCTTTAGTTTCGCGCAGAGAATTCACTTTTGATGTGAATATGCATTTACATAGGCTTTTACACACAGTCAGATCAGTCAGTAGTTTTTAGTTCTAGCAGAAAGGTTTAGCAGGTGTGTCTCGTACAATATGAAGTTTTCATTCTCTCTCTTCAGGCTCAAGCCGCTGGCTCCTCCCCCAGCCACGCCTCCCCTCGTTCTATGCAGATGCCCATTCGCTCTCCCTCGTCAGGCCCCACCCCCACATACGGAGGCCACACCCCAACCCACGGGCCCCAGGACTCTTTAGCTGGAGTGGGTGGAGATGTTCAGGAAGCATTTGCTCAGGGTAACGTCTTCATTTATCACTTTAACACAAAAGAGACTACTGTGTTTTTTATTTTCTGACGAGCAACAAGAATTTTTGTTGGTCACATGATTCAGATTGTGACAGGATTGAACTGGGTAGCCCCACCCATTTTGACATCTCATTAGTCCAAAATAGTTAGTCTGTATATTAAACATCAAATATGTTGCTATTTTTGTATTTTGTTGTGGACGAACAAAATCTTTTGAAATAATGTCAGTTCATGCATCTTTTGTGGTGTAACAATTCAGTGATTTTAGCCTTTTTTAACTCCGTAAACCTCCTAAACATTCTTTGTATTTGGATCCTACAGGACCTCGCAGAAACCTGCGAAATGATCTCCTGGTGGCAGCAGACTCCATCACAAACACCATGTCTTCACTGGTCAAAGAGCTCAACTCAGGTACGATCATGATGCATTGTGGGTAGTCTGTGTTCTCACAGCTGTGACAGAGAAATGGTGTGAGAATTTCAGGTTACCTGTTACTTGAAACAGACACACAATCCTTTTCAATTGAACTATATTAATAATAAACTAGCTAAACTACTAAAAAGTAAACACACACATTTTTGGGCATTCTAGTGCCATGATAGCATTTTAATATAGAGATGTAAATATATTGGTTTATGAATTAGGGTTATTACACACAAAATGCCAAGCAAACATTTCTCATTTTTGTTTGATTGATTTATTAAAATACTTAAAACTGAAATACAAATTTAGATCAAATATATAGATATATAACATGCAACAAAATTACTAAAACTTTAATTAAAATTAAAATGAATGCAGAAATGACCATAATAAAAACCATGATAGTTTCTCAGTTATACTAAAATAACACTGATATGAGTACCATCATTACAGGTGTTAATTTAGTATTATTTACATACTATTATAATATTTATTAATATTTCTATTTGCTTTCATTTTTATATTTTCAGATTTTATTTCAATAAAAGTTTAGTTTACATTTAAGTACATTTTTTAGGTGCATTTGTAATTTTAATTATTTTTGTATAATATTTAGATTTGAGCCTTTTTTCACTTTTCAATTTTAGTTTTAGTAATTTTTAGTACTTTTAACTTATTTATTTCAGTTAGTTGCCAAGGCATTATTACTTTTTTTTTTTTTTATCTAATTAATATTATTATCTCAGCTTTATTTAAATGAAAGAGAACAATTTGTATTCAATTATTAAACAAAATATTAAACAATAAATATTAAAACAATAGTTTGAATCATTTTAGTTTTAGTAAACAATAACACTTTTAAAATGTCTCTAGACACAGAACTGTTCCAAAACTGTATTGGAGTGTATAATGCTTCTTAATTCATTTTTATATACAAACATAATATATATTCTCTTCTGTTGTCTTTAGTAGAAGATGCAGGAGAAGAGGATGACAGACTGCTGCAGAATGGCAAAGACAGAGGTATTACTCTACATCGGAACTACATTACCCAGAATGCATCTGTGCTCCTGAATGCAGACCTCTTCTATGAACATCAATGATTTCATGAGATTTATCCTCTCTGCACACAACAAAAGCTCATAATGTTTTACGGGGCGGGTGTGTGTGTGTCTGGCGTGTGTCTGCGCTATCTGAGGGGGCTCGTTAGTGCTTAATTACTCGTTAGTATTAACGAGGAGGCTGTTTACGAGTGTGTGGAGGGGTGCTGGATGTTTTTTTAACTACTTCCTGTAGGGTCAGAGGGGTCCAGCAAACTGAACCTTTTTGAGCCGAACCCGTACTGGGGCTACATAATTATACATGCATAATTTTTTAGAAGAATCATGTTCAAATGTGAGTGTCAAATATGATCACCAGGCTTTTGGGGAAGGTCTATTTGTTCATCTCTCAATCAACATTGTATTGCATTGCATCATTTTTTGAAGCTACAAAGCTTTGATTATTAAACTTAAACATTTAATTCTAATCTTACTAAGACATATTATGGGCGGATATAGAGTGACAACATATTTGTATGCCGTTTATGTTACTGTTATTAAGATCTCTTTGTTTTACACTGCAAGCTGTTAGAATTTCATCCTACTTTTTGTCCATATACATATCAGTTTATTTTTGCTCTGTTTGTTCTGAGTAAAGTTGAGGTGTTTCTGCTTAAAAAGCTCCGTGTTCTCACTATATCATACTTTTTGAGCCAAAAACCTGATGTATCAAATATGGCACAAAACATGAACACGCACACATTTTTAGTTCCATTCCAGAAAATTATATTTTTTTCTGCCTATTATTTCATATGTGAGGCTTTACAAGGTTAAAGTGAATCTTTGACTTTAAAATTATCATTTTGAATTTTGTTTTCCAGGTTAAGCCAAATATGAAGCAAGCAGTGCCATGTGAGTATCACACAGCATTATACCTGTAGGTGTGTTGCTTTGTTCATTTTGAATACTCAAACAAATTGTTTTTTGCATTACTTCAGGTGTGGCATCACCATGCAAACGCATCACCACAAAGACAATGACCTCTGAACCCAGACTCGGCCAATCAGAGAGTGTTCAGGGATTTGACTTCCTGTGGATTGCTTGAGAAGGAAAATGTTTTGTTGTTTTCAGTGTTTTTTACCCTTCTTTGTTTGTGAGATAGAGATGCAGTTTTAAGGGTCTGTGTTGCGGACCTGCTAGTTTGAATAGTTATTCTCGTTTGAATATTGTAGCTGATTTTGTTCAAGTTTGAAAGCTTTTGAAAAACCGATGCACCCAAAGACGTGTCAGATCTGACCAGAACGAGACTGAATGGACTGAGGTGGGAACGAAATGGAACGGAACGCAATAGAAAATGATGCATGATTGAAGGACGAACGTGATGAGTTGATTGGCTGGCTGAGGTATGTGGGCGTGGTTTGTTGGATGTGGGTGTGGTCATGTTGATTTCAAGGACGCAGTTGCAGCAAATGCAGTATAAATGACCTTCTAAAGGAACTAAATTAAAGAAAGGGTCGAGTTCAGTACTGTAATTTATTTTCGATTTACTTTTTTATTTATTTTCAGTAGACGAACAGCATTTTAGCAGCTTTTCCGTGTACATTCGAGGAAATATTTTGGTCGTTTCAAATATTTGAGTTCAGATTTTCATGTCCAATTCAGCATTTATGCATATTTAAGATCAAATTGATTTAGTTTTATAGATTTTCAATAAGGTCTATTTGTTCATCTCTCAATCAACATTGTATTGCATTGCATCATTTTTTGAAGCTACAAAGCTTTGATTATTAAACTTAAACATTTAATTCTAATCTTACTAAGACATATTATGGGCGGATATAGAGTGACAACATATTTGTATGCCGTTTATGTTACTGTTATTAAGATCTCTTTGTTTTACACTGCAAGCTGTTAGAATTTCATCCTACTTTTTGTCCATATACATATCAGTTTATTTTTGCTCTGTTTGTTCTGAGTAAAGTTGAGGTGTTTCTGCTTAAAAAGCTCCGTGTTCTCACTATATCATACTTTTTGAGCCAAAAACCTGATGTATCAAATATGGCACAAAACATGAACACGCACACATTTTTAGTTCCATTCCAGAAAATTATATTTTTTTCTGCCTATTATTTCATATGTGAGGCTTTACAAGGTTAAAGTGAATCTTTGACTTTAAAATTATCATTTTGAATTTTGTTTTCCAGGTTAAGCCAAATATGAAGCAAGCAGTGCCATGTGAGTATCACACAGCATTATACCTGTAGGTGTGTTGCTTTGTTCATTTTGAATACTCAAACAAATTGTTTTTTGCATTACTTCAGGTGTGGCATCACCATGCAAACGCATCACCACAAAGACAATGACCTCTGAACCCAGACTCGGCCAATCAGAGAGTGTTCAGGGATTTGACTTCCTGTGGATTGCTTGAGAAGGAAAATGTTTTGTTGTTTTCAGTGTTTTTTACCCTTCTTTGTTTGTGAGATAGAGATGCAGTTTTAAGGGTCTGTGTTGCGGACCTGCTAGTTTGAATAGTTATTCTCGTTTGAATATTGTAGCTGATTTTGTTCAAGTTTGAAAGCTTTTGAAAAACCGATGCACCCAAAGACGTGTCAGATCTGACCAGAACGAGACTGAATGGACTGAGGTGGGAACGAAATGGAACGGAACGCAATAGAAAATGATGCATGATTGAAGGACGAACGTGATGAGTTGATTGGCTGGCTGAGGTATGTGGGCGTGGTTTGTTGGATGTGGGTGTGGTCATGTTGATTTCAAGGACGCAGTTGCAGCAAATGCAGTATAAATGACCTTCTAAAGGAACTAAATTAAAGAAAGGGTCGAGTTCAGTACTGTAATTTATTTTCGATTTACTTTTTTATTTATTTTCAGTAGACGAACAGCATTTTAGCAGCTTTTCCGTGTACATTCGAGGAAATATTTTGGTCGTTTCAAATATTTGAGTTCAGATTTTCATGTCCAATTCAGCATTTATGCATATTTAAGATCAAATTGATTTAGTTTTATAGATTTTCAAATAGGTACTTTAATAAAGAGGTGGATGTACTGTGCTCCTATTACTGGAGAGTTTTACCAATTGTTAATTTTGTTGATTTTTTTTCTAGAAGCACTGTTTGTAGTCAATATTTCCTGTGAATGGACATTTCTTACCTACAAACATTTGCGCACACGTCTGACCTGCTGTGTGTTTTTCTGGAGGTGTGTGTGTGTGTGTATTTGTGTGCCTCTCTATAGCCGTGTGTTTGTGCAAAGCTGGAATGTGAATCATATTGATGCCTTCATTTCATTTTAATCTTAAATATCTGCCAAAAATGACTTGTTGATTTAGTTTGTTTGAAGTCTTTCATCTTATTTACTCCGATAAAAATTTGCAAGTTAATTCATGGACTCATTTGTTTCTGGACCTCTGCGTCATGTGATTCTACCTGCGGTACATGGGGCTTAATGACATCACTTCCTGTGCCCTTCGGATCAAGAGCTCTTCTGTGAAAGCTGGCTGGTTTGGTGGAGGCGATCATTACGGTGCCGGTAGCCGCAGTGTTTCGCTCTTTCCACCGAACAACGTTTTCATATTTTTTTAAGAAGCAAATTTTACAGAAATGAGGCCGTGATTTACATGCATGTGATTTCAAGTGATGATTTGTTGTGTTCAGAATAAAAGATATCTTGAAAACAAACAGAAAAGACTGGAGTATTATTTTTTCCTTTTCTCTCTTTAATATGGACACCCGCTTCCACTACGGAATTTTAAAAAAGTTAAATTTCGACTTATCTCACAATTCTGATTTTTTTTTTCCACAATTCTAAGAAAAATCCAAGTTGAGAGATATAGACTCTGAATTGCGGATATAAACTTGCAATTCTGAGAGAGAAAAAAATCGGAATTCTCACCATTCTGTTTTTATATATCGCAATTCCAAAAAAGAAATACATTTAAAAAAGGGTAATTGTGAATTTTATCTCAGAAGTCAGACTTTGTTTCTCACAATTCTGAGAAAAAAAGTCAGAATTGTAAAATTTTTACTCGGAACTGTGATATAAACTTGCAATTCTGAGAAGTCAAAATTGTGAGGACTGAGAATTGCGAGAAAATTCTTAGTTATCTCACAATTCTTTGTGTATGTCTTGCAATTCTGAGGAAAAAAGTCAGAATGAGATATAAGCACAAAATTTTCAGAGAAAAAGTTGCAGTTACTCTTGTTTGGTTTTATTCTATTGTGGAAATGGATTTCCATACTCTTGTAATATGATGCTCTCAGTGGTTGTGGCCAAATTTGCATACTACTATGCACTAAAAGCATGTACTTCTCTGGTGATGGAACGGTATATACTTTTGTGTACATAGTATTTTGTAGGGCAGTATGCCAAGATCCACATGCTTTACTCTTTGTATGAGTTACATGTTTGTTCTTCTGTTGTCACAGTATAAGTGAGATCTGAGAGCTGTAAACTCCTCACTACGAGTACCTGTGTGTGTGTGTGTGTGTGTGTGTGTGTGTGAGAGAGAGAGACGGGCAGTCGGAGGGTCTCGGCACTCTGCCAGCGTGAGCAGGCGTGACGTGGAGTGAATTTTAATGAGAGCAGCATGAACAGACGTGTACTCTGGGGGAAATCTGTGTGTGACAGAATAAGACACTGCAGAGATTCACTCAAGGACACCATTCCTCGTCTGTCTTGCTTGCCCTGTCTGTCTGTCTCTCTCTCTCTTACAGTTATATTATTCTGTGTTTGGCCCCTTGCAGAGGTCAAGTCCTCTAAAAAAATGGTACTATGGTAATACAAATGTATTACGTGGTACTGAATGACTGGCATTTTTGCTTACACTTTATTTTATGGTGCCCTTGTTACAGTATATTTATACATTCAAGTACTGAGTAATATTAATGAACTACATGCACTGACTATATGGTTAGGGTTAGGATGAGGGTTTGGTTTACACTTAGTTGCATGTAATTATGCCTAATTTTTTGTTATTACTACAGTAAGTGCATGTAACATGTAACAAGAACACTGTAAAATAAAGCGTTACCGCATCTTTATCTCTGTCTCTCTCTGTGTGTGTGTATATATATATATATATATATAGAGAGAGAGAGAGAGAGAGAGAGAGAGAGCTATATATATATAGCTATATAGGCCTATAGAGAGAGAAAGAGCTATATATTAGTGGTGTGCAATGATGTTTTAAAATGAGGAGGCAGTTTTATATATATATATGAAATATATGTATATATAACCTATATTAAAATAGAAACACGTTGTTTTACATTGTAATAATATTTAACATTAATACCGTTTTTAATGTATTTTTCATCAAATACTTATTTTAATGTTTTTGACTTATTTCAAGAACATTTTCAAGAACAAAAATATGGTACACACAGGCCGATATTCCTTAGGAATTTCTTCGGCTATATGAGACCCCGACTGACCTTAAAGGGGTCATATGATGTTGCTAAAAAAGAACATTATTTTGTGTATTTGGTGTAATGAAATGTGTTTATGCGGTTTAAGGTTAAAAAATTATTTTCCACATACTGTACATTATTGTTTCTCCTCTATGCCCCGCCTTTCTGAAACGCGTCGATTTTTACAAAGCTCATCGGTCTGAAAAGCGAGGTGTGCTCTGATTGACCACCTATCCAGTGCGTTGTGATTGGCCGAATACCTCAAGCGTGTGACGGAAATGTTACGCCCCTTACCATACTGTGATGCCTGTCCCGGCCGGAGCGACGAAACAAAAAACATGAAAACCCATTACAAACGAGGCATTTGTAGCATCCAGTGGGGACATAATTACGGATTATAATGACTTATACCGTCTTTTTACGCGTTGCGTTGCATCGCGCCAC
>NW_015657627.1:61431-71705 GCF_001515625.1 Sinocyclocheilus rhinocerous | reverse complement strand
TGCAAATCTTCCCACACAGTGACGTAGACATGTGGGGGCGTGTTTAAACAAGGTGTTTTAGGAGGGCGTGTACAAGTCTTAACTTTTATAAAGAATATCTCTTTGGGTCTTTGCAACTTTAGGGATCTTATCTATTCATGAACAGCTTGTAACACTCCAAAGAGAAAGGAAAACTTGAAATCGCATCATATGACCCCTTCACAGCTGATGTGCCAAATTACACTGTAAAATCAAGCTATAGCAACCAACATGTAAGCAAACAAGAACATAACACAGAAATGTTTAACCAGACGGCAAAACAAATTTATAATGCCTGAAAAATCACGTGTTTAATCGATCTCTCCAGTGCTCGTGATTACTGTGACGTCACTTGTGATCCAGACCTAACGGTGTCTAGGACCCCGCGAACTCCTTCCTGCTGACGGGCCTCTGCGGCGTCTGAAGATCGAGACGGCGGAGCGGAGCAGGCCGGTGCCGGTGCCGGGGAGGGTCAGGACGGGGAGAGACGCGGAGGGAAGACGGGCAGCGCGCAACCACCGGAGGGTTCAGTGCATGGCGTGCATGGCGAAACGGGTAATTAACACAGATATACACACACCGAGCTTCTCTCTGACATATGAGGAGGAGGAGGAGGATGATGATGATGATGAAGAAGATGGTGGTGGTGAAGATGATGATTTCAGATCTGCGCAGATGTGCGTTGCAAAATCCAGCAGCTGCTGCCTTAAAAGAGTTATTTTTCTGTCCGCTCGCCTGAGTTCATATGACATGTTAATTCAGTTCAGTTCGCGATAGTGAAATGAATGTGTGAATGAAGCGAGCTGAAGTCCGTCAACCGGCATTATACTTCATCGTCAGGGTTTAATGCAATATCTATCAATAACTTTGACTTTATCTCAACTTAGAGTGTAAATATTCCTCTTACGTGACAAACGAAGGTTAAAAATAACTGTAAGGAACAAAAAGCTCTTCCGGTTGATCTTGAGATGTTAATTCATGTGAGGCCTCTTTCAGGATTTGTGCAAATGTCGTTATAGCAAAATATGTTATATTCATTGGTTTTTGATGTTAATGAGGTTTTAAATATTTATAAAATATATTTTAGAAAGCATGAAAGCTCTTGACCTATATTAGTGTATATAATACATGGTGTCTCCACTGTAGCTTATTATATTAACTGTAATTAAATATGCGTTTTTGAGTGTGTGTTTATTCATGAAGGTCTGTCCACTCTAAGCACACCTGTGTCAGGTGTCCTGGGTTTCACTGCTTGTGTGGACTGTGACCCACAGCAGGTCACGCTTCTGATCACTCATGCAACTTTATGAACACCTTGAGCTCTTTCTAAATGCTCAGAAATATATAAATAAATATTACAGCAAAGGAGAACGAAATTTTTCCTTTTTTTTATTATTAGAAAGCATGCTGGCAGTAAAAACATTATCTGAAGAACATTTAATATCAAGAACTTTGTAATCTCCAAAGAGTGAAATACAGTGAAAGTTTTTTTTTTTTATAAGAAGAAGATTCTGTGCTGAACCTGAAGGTGTTGCAAAAACTTTATTCTGGATTTTCCCTTTCATTTCTTCTACTTGCTCATTGTTTAACATCAGAAACGCCCTATTGTGTGATCTAAAATAGTGGCCAGGCCGAATTTCCTTTTCCTAATGGCTCGTGTGTTTAAAAAATACTTAAGTTCCATTTAATAGATGTAATTAATTAATCAAATCTGGCGAACATCATATTGTAGTTTATCAAAACCAATTTTTTTTTTCTCAAATCTAATTTTATGTGAATAAGATGACGGCAAACTCATTTCGCTCTTCATCAGTAAAAGCTCTTCATTTTACTGGTGTTCTAATGATATGTCGGAGCTTTTTAAATGAGATTATGTGAAAATGAATGAGATGTTATAAATAAATGAGAAATGCGCTTGTTTTTCCAGAGCGTCATGGAATTGACGCGTGTAGACGCGACGCGACGCGGCCGCGTTATAGAGCGCAAAGACAAACTGGCAGGGATTCAAACGCCCGCCATGTTACAGACTTTCCACATTAAACCACAAACTGGCTGCTGTTTGTCTTCTGTGGACACAAATCAAGTCTTTTTTACGAACTGTCGTGATTTGATAAGACAATCTTGCCTCATTTATACCAGGGGATAATGAGGGAAACATGATAGATAGCCTAGCCTACTTGTGTTTCCTCTTGTGCTCTTACAAGATGTGTCGCCTTTCATAGATTTTGCCAGAATAAGTAATCAGATTTCATACAACCATGCACTATTAATGTATAAATGTCCATTTACTCCAGAAATAAATGAATACGGTCGTTGTTGTGTTTGGTTTCGCAGGGAGAAGGAGGATTTGATGGTCTGAAGGTGGATCAGTTTCATCGCCACAAAAGTCCCTCAGCATTTTAATGTTTTATTTCATTTGCGTTTATTTCAAATGCATCGATCAGGCCTGTAGTGTGTTTTTGTTTCATCATGCCTCTTGATCTGGACTGTGACGCAGCGGCGAACAAAACGGTAAGAGTCATTCGTTTCGTCACTGGTTTGTGTGTGTGTGCGTGCTGGGGAACCGAGTGGAAGCCGCCAGACACGGGCAAAGTGAGAAGGACAAACCAGGCTGCGAGTAAAACGCACCTCTTTTACAGCGTCTACGAGGTCTAAAAGAGACAAAACTACAACGCTCCAGTTAGCAGGCTATATTCAGCGAAGCGCGCTTGACGTTCGTTAATCCGATTTCGTTAAATATGACGCAACGTTCTACGTTTGACGCGTCACTGATATGCAGCGTAGATACGGCTTTGCAGTAAAATTGTTGTTGAAAATTGTTTAAAAGAAACGAACTATTGAGAAAACATATTTCCGTTACTTATTAGTTTATAGCCTATAAATAAATTACATTCCTTACGTAAATTAACCATGGTTTTACTACAAATTAAACCAAAAAAAAAAAACATGGTTACTATAGTTAAACCATGGTAGCCACAAATTAACCATGGTTTTGCTACACTAACCATAGTTTAACCATGGTATTTGTAGTAAAACTGGTTATACAAATGGTAATCAATACGCCAAAAAAAACAAAAACGTTTACTACACTTTTACTACAATAAAACCATGGTTAATTTTCATGAATGCTCTCTTAATTCTCCAGAAAGTTGTTATATGAGTATATCTTGTTTTTATCGTGTATGTAAGCGGCAAAACAATCAATGAAGCGTTTGTCGATTATGGAGCCTTTTTTTGCGCAACGCTCGCTGTAGAATAAATGCGGTGTTAATAAACACAAAACGATGCTTGGAATTTGTTAAACAATAACAAAAATGAAATGCCCTTATAATAGAGAATATGTTAAAAGCTTTCCCATCTCATTAGATACACATTTACGTGTAAATAAGATGAGTACGTTTTACCAGAATGTCGTGGTATGAACGCTTTGCGCAAGTAGCCTACGTGAACACAAACGCTTGCTACGCAATCTAAGTAGGCGTTTCATTCTCACAATTGCCACAAGGGGGCCAAAATTAGCTTAAATTAGCATTTTTACCATTCTTTTTCAGATCACACTTAAAGGTACAATAGGAGATCTTGGAAAATGCTAACTTTAGCCTGATAGCACTGAAAGCGAACGTCCCACCCTTCCTGCAATCGCCGTCCAAAGCCACGCCCCCTGAACGCATTTACACTCACAGACCAGAGACAACATTACTACAATAGGCTACATCAGGTTCCCAATTCCAGCCCATGTTCCGAAGTGAAGTAAACTTCAACGGATTTCCCCTGCTCAGGGAGTAGGGAGCAATGAACTCTGTGTAGGGATCATATCGATCGGAACACAGTTCATGCACGTAGCTCACTTCTAACGAGCTGGCGCGAGGACTGGATTAACCGCTGGGCTACATCATGTGTCATTCACCGGTGAGAAATCTTTAAAAGTACTACAATACCAGGAAGGAAGATCGGCTTGTTGATGTTTGCCTGCCATCCTCGCTCTGTCTGCACAGCGTGCGTGAACGCGCTGATGAGTATCCTGTCTGCGCGAACTGGGTGCGCAGAGGTATGCTAATACATACGTTGACAGACAGGTAGGAAAGCATATTAAAACACTCGGACCGAACGTTTTGATTAGACGAACATTTCTTGATCCTACACCTTCCACAGAATATATAAATACAGACAAATACATTTAGACCACTTAACTTAATGATTGCTATCGGGATGTGAAGAGACTTTCAACCAGCATAACAAAAAATGTTTCTGAAGACAATCACCTATTGCACCTTTAAATAATTAGGCTATGCACAGTATTTATGTGCATTATGTCTGTGTTTGCATGTTAGCGCAAAATGTTTTTAGCCTAAAAGCGACAAAAACAGCAACGCTTATAAGATTGCCTATATTAAGAAAGATATGTTACTCATGTGTTATAACTGTACCTTAAGCTGTAAGGCTAGTTATGTATGCCGAGTTGCAATAATCGAATATTATGGCTTTAATTTGATGTTATTGTAGCATTTTTTTGTGTTATACCTGTATAGGGCCCTGTGATGAGAGAACTAACCCATTTAAACTAATAAAATCTCACCTCTGTGCTAGTCAAATGTTCTCTTTAACTGAAATGGCCCATCTTTGGAATCAGTAGGCGAAATAACCACATGGATGATTAGGGAAACTCATTAAAATCACGGATGAGCATTAACCTGGAACCCGTCAGAGAGAGAGAGAGAGATTTTACCGTCCTACTGACCTCAGGAATCTCGAGAGAACCGCCGCAGTGTCATTGAGGTTACGACTGTGGGTGTGTAGGAACGCTCTAGTAACTCTCCGTAACTCTTCATTTTCCTGCTCCGCTCCTCTTACAGTTTAATGGCCGTTCAGTTATTATAAATCTGTTTTCAGCTGTTGGAGCAGCACACAGCCTCGGTAGTTTATGTACGCTGGCCTTACAGTGTTCAGAAAGCCTTGTCTAACTGATTTATGCAGCTCGAAGTCATGTGAGGTGAGGCATGGGGTAGATTTTCATGTAATATTGTAGGTGAATTGGTTTTACAGTGTATTTTGCAGGGAAGAGAGCCAGTTTACACCTAAATCTAGTGATCTAGTGATGATGATATGAGCTATTTCCAGTCTAAAAATCTGTGTTAATGTGTACTGAAAGAAGCATTTTATTACGGTATGTGTTGGGGGTGTGAGCTGGTTAACTGTAGCGTTTTCATTGGTTTTTATTAACTTTGCACCAACTTTGGTCTGTTGAGCAGGTGAATCAGTTACTAGAGCTTTAGTAATCGATCTTGAGCAGGGCAAAAGGTGTGTTTGAGATCTCGGATGTGTGTGTTGTTTGTGGTGTATTTTATTGCTCTGCTCATTCAGATGCCCTCCGTGAACCCGGCTGAAGTTATTTATTGGCTGATATAGTATTTATGGCAGTGATCAGATCAGTGTTTGCTTTGGCAGAGAAAATCGACCCATTTAAATGCTCGTGCTTGCATACAGGAGCACACACATTCAACACATGTCCTGGATGTGCTTTATTCTAACTGAACAAATGTTTGAAAACAAATGTTACTAATGTAAAACTCAATATGAATTAATAATTAGCCATATTTGTGTTCATATACATGTTTTTGGTGTTATTGGTGGTATATTTTGGTGGAATTTCAATGGAGGATTTGAAAAAGATGGGGAATTATTTTAATTATAATACTTAATTAAATTTTTTAATAAAGCAAATATACATTTTTAAATATTATAATATATTATATTTTAATATATTATAATATATTATATATTTAAATTAATTTTAATTTTATATTTTTTATTTTTTATTGATTTCATTTGGTGTCTATAGGACAGTGTGCAGGTGTATTTTCTTCAGTCATATCAGCCTTTATACAGTATATGTGTGTGACTACCTGGAGATGGAGAGCAGAGTGTGTGGAAGAGAGAGAGAGAGTGAGATATATTGAGAGAGAGAGGTGCTGGACCCAACAGACTCGTTACACCAGGGAACTTCCTCCTGTTCTCGGCCCAGTCTGGTTGCTTGGCAACAGCAGTGGCCCAAAATAACCCACTGATGACCGAAATAATCTGGAGATGGCAAAAGCAGACACAAAATGTCTCCGCGCTCTAATGTTCTGATGTAATATTCTGCTATACTGTTAACCGCTGACATACTGAGTCATGTGTTTATACTGTACTCTTACAATACAACCAACCCACGACAATTAGAACTAATTATCATATTAGTACAGTTACTACCATGTTTAGCTCTGTGCTATTTCTGTGATTTATATATGTGTGTGTATATGCTGTATATACTATATATATATATATATATATATATATTCAAGATTCTGTTTGTTTTGAAATGACTCTTGATCAACGTTTTTTAAGTACTTTTCAAAATAATTACAGATTATTAATAAATCAAAACAACTGTATGTTAAAAATTATTAACTAATTATATATAAAATAATTAAAAATATATAAATATAATAAAAAATTGCGATTATACATTACCGTTCAAAAGTTTAGGATCGGTACGATTTTTTAAAATGTTTTTGAATAAAGTATTTTCTGCTTACCAAGGAAGGCTGCATTTATTTGATCACAACTACAGTAAAAACTGTCTGTTGTAAAATTCAGTTTATTCCTGTGATGCAGAGCTGAATTTCCAGCATCTTTACTCCAGTCTTCAGTGTCACGTGATCCTTCAGAAATCATTCTAATATGCTGATCTGCTGCTCAAGAAACATTTCTGATTATTATCAATGTTGAAAACAGTTACAGAGTTATTGTAAATTGTTCTCAGGATTCTTTGCTGACTAGAAAGTACAAAAGAACAGCATTTATTTGAATAGAAATCTTTTGTACTATTATAAATACTACAATTTTAGTCTTTACACTGTTTCCTCAGATATATTTGGTATTTAGCTGACATTAGTCTTTAGACTGTGGTTACGGTTCATCGCGTCTCTCTTGATTGAGGCTGAAGTCTTTGATTGGTCCATTACGCTCCACTGACCCACTGAAATATCCTTCTGAGTCGACTAATATGATGCAACACAGATGAGTGGAGTTCATGTCACGTTCATTGGTGGTTTTCGTATCTCTAATGGACTTGAGGTTAATGTTTAATGACTATTAACATCCATTCAGGCAGTTTCACACACGCTCGTTTGCAGAAATACTCCCCTGGTGACCCCTGACCTGTGGGGACTGATTAAACTTCATGTTGTTTCAAAGGTTACGACAGAACGATTTATGAGAGAGACAGGAGAGTTCATGAATTAGATCTGTGTGTTGTGGCTTCATGGTTGTGTGTGATAACACTATCGGATAAATAACATTAGTGGGCACATGGTTGCCGGGATTGTTGCCAGGGAAATGACCTCATGGTTTTGTTCGGGAGAGCAGCATCATGACCTGCTGGAGACAGTTGCTAAGCAGCATTTTCACCTTAGTAACTGCTCTCATCCGACTGGATCCCCACTGAGAGAGTCCAGACGGATCATCTCTGCACGCGCGCACGTGTGTGGGTGTGAATTTGTGACTGGAAAATATGCTCCTTAAAGTCCTTACATGTATTTTATTTTATTATTTTATTTTGTTTAATTTTATTTTATTATACACTCATAGCTCAAACTCCTTCATTTTAAAATTCCTTTATTTTAACTTATTATGTGCTCATAGATCCTTCAATTTCATTTCATTTCTTTTCATAGATTAAAGTCCTTCAAATTAAAAATCTGTTTTTTATTTTATTTAGTTTTATTTTATGCTAATTTATGCTTCAAATTATAATTCCTTTATTTTGTTTTATTTTATTTATTTATTTTTATTATACACTCATAGATCTAAGTCCTTCAAATTAAAATTCCTTTCAGTCATTCCTTTTAGAGAATTGTTTTCCTTTTTATTATAATTTTGTATTTATTTTATTTTATTTTATTAAAGTCTTTCAAATTAAAATTATTTTATTTATTTTATTTTATTATAAGTTCTTCAAAGTAAAATTCCTTTTATTTTATTATACACTCATAGATCTAAGTCCTTCAAATTAAAATTCCTTTTAGTCATTCCTTTTAGAGAAAATGTTTTCCTTTTTATTATTATTATTATTTTTCTATTAAAGTCTTTCAAATTAAAATTATTTAATTTTATTATAAGTTCTTCAAAGTAAAATTCCTTTTTTTCATTTTTTTATTTTACACTTGTTGATAAAAGTTCTTAAAATAAAAATTAACATATTTTAAAATTATTTTGTTTCTAATAATATTTATTCATTTTTATAATATTCTTTTATTTATGATATATGTATAATATTGTATAACTTAAATTATATTAAAATAATTTTTAAAATCACATTAAGTTAATTGTATTTAATTCTGCTGAATTTTGTCATTGGTAGGTGCTTGTTTGCTGAAGCAGTCATCGCCTCACTATTTAGAGGGGAAAAAATAGGTCAAACTTTTTTTTATAGAGAGAATATTTTAGAGAATGAATATCTTCTTGTATAGAGGAGTTTTGAGCCAGTGTCACTATTATCTCAGATTACAGCTTCAAATGAAAGAGAAAAGAGAGTGTAAGTGTGTGTGCGTTTGTTGTATTTCTGATGTGTTTGTGTGTTTGTTTGTTTTAGAGTCCAGAGGCGGAACAGGAAGTGTGTGAGGTCACGCATGAAGAGAGAGTGACGGACACACCAACACGAAGAGTCGGACGACCCGCTCGTAAACGCAAAGCACCAGGAGTGAGTACATACGTCATACGCACATACTGTGTGCACAGCTACGGCTCACCCGTGAACACAGCTTTAGAAAACATGCGTGTTCAGTGGATAAACAATATATTTGCATTGCATGTTCATTGCCTTGTCTTCTGTATGGCAGTAGTTCTTTGGCGTGCTTGTGAGATGATTTGAATGTCTGTGAGCCATGATTGAAAAATGAGCAGCTGATCAAATACTGCATGAGATACCAGCTTCAGCCCTGTGTCTCTGCTCTTCATGTGCTGATTTAAACAGAGACAGTTCAGCCAAAAATTAAAATCCTGTCATTTACTCACCCTCATGTCATTCCAAACCTGCATGTTGTTATTTTTTCCATGGAGAAGTCTTTTCGAAGCTAGCATTCTAAAGTCTGGGTCTGTAAGATTTTTTTCTTTAAGAAATGAATACTTTTATTCAGCAAGCACACATTAAATTGATCAAAAGTCTCAGTAACATTACATTTACATATGACATTTATAATGTTACAAAAGATTTCCATATCAAATAAATGCTGTTATTTTGAAGTTTCCATTCATCAAAGAATCCAGAAAAAATCCATCACTGTTTCCACAAAAGTGCACAACTGTTTTGAACATTGATAATAATCAGAAATGTTTCTTGAGCAGCAAATCAGCATATTAGAATGGTTTCTGAAGGATCATGTGACACTGAAGACTGGAGTAATGATGCTGAAAATTCAGCTTTACATCACAGAAATTAATTACATTTTAAAATATTATTCAAAAAGAAAACAGCCATTTTAAATTGTAAAAATATTCCACAATATTAACATTTTTACTTTTACTGCCTTAGTGAGCAAAAACAATAAAAATTCTTACCATTAACTTTTAGGCCATGTCCACACGTACACAGTATTTTTATAAACTGAGTTTTTCCTTCTTCCGTTTTAAAAAAAATCTCCGTCCACATGAAAACGCAAACGCATGCTATGAAGCACCGTCAAAAGCATGCCAAACCAACAGGTGGCGATATAATCTCAACCGTAAAGCCATGTTGGCCAATCAGAAGCCTGAAAAAGTTTCCAGTAGGCGGCGATAACAGCACAGGCTCCGACGTCACAAGCCAAAAACTCAGATTTCGCTGTCTACACGATAAGGGGCCGTTCACATGTCACGCCTAAAAACGCGTGAAAAACGCTAGGCGCGCCGCTTTCTGCTTTTTCCCCTAAGCATTCAGGCGCTTGTGCTCCAGAGGCGTCTGCCGTTGCTAAGCAACCATGACCTGCGCACTTCATGAAGGGAAGTTTCAGCAAAGGATAAATGGATTTGCAGCACTAAAAATCGCTTGCAGTAGCTCTGCTACTAAATTTATTTAAAAATGTCTATCCTGTACAGCTATGATCAGCTGTTCCTTCATCTTGGCTGAGCTTTCAATGTTGTTACGGGAAAGGATGAAGCTGATTGGTTGGTTCTTGTCACATGACCCACGGTGCGCTTGCGGCATTCTGAAAAGTTGAAATGTTTTTATCTCGATGCGG
>NW_015657627.1:58421-61346 GCF_001515625.1 Sinocyclocheilus rhinocerous | reverse complement strand
TTAGGCCATGTCCACACGTACACGGGTATTTTTAAAAACGGACTTTTCCTTCTTCTGTTTTTAAAAAAAATCTCCGTCCACATGAAAACGCAAACGCATGCTATGAAGCACCGTCAAAAGCATGCCAAACCAACAGGTGGCGATATAATCTCAACCGTAAAGCCATGTTGGCCAATCAGAAGCCTGAAAAAGTTTCCAGTAGGCGGCGATAACAGCACAGGCTCCGACGTCACAAGCCAAAAACTCAGATTTCGCTGTCTACACGATAAGGGGCCGTTCACATGTCACGCCTAAAAACGCGTGAAAAACGCTAGGCGCGCCGCTTTCTGCTTTTTCCCCTAAGCATTCAGGCGCTTGTGCTCCAGAGGCGTCTACCCGCGGTGCGCTTGCGGCATTCTGAAAAGTTGAAATGTTTTTATCTCGATGCGGTGCGGATGCGCCTGGAAAAAATGAGCGTGTCGCACCGCGTGTGCGTCGCGACCGCGTTGCTTCCATTATGAGCCTGCCGCGCGTCTACATTTGAAATAACGAACTTGAGCGTGCAAAAAACGCGATATGTGAATGGCCCCTAACACTGCAACCGGAGTTTTTGAAAATCTTCACCCTGGCAGGCGTTTTCAAAAATGTTCGGTTTCAGTGAATTGGTGCTGCGTTTGCGTGTGAACGAACGGCCTAACCGCGTAGAAAAAGCTGCGGTTTTGAAAATAACCGTGTTCGTGTGGACAGGGCCTTAAACAGTAGTGTATAATCACAATTCATAGTGACCCGCATCTAGTTCATAAGTCATTTTTACTAGTATTCTCATGTGGCTTAATTTTTTTATTTTTATTTATTTTATTTTTTTTAATACTTAAAACGTAATAGTCACCACGAGTTGCCATTGTATGGAAATTGGAGCGTGGATCTCAGTAGTACCTGTCTTGTTTTACTTTCATATAAAATACTTCTTCTAAATGCCTTTTGTCTGTAACGGAAAAAAGAAAGTCATATAGGTTTGGAGTGACATGATGGTGAAAAATTTCCATTTTTTTTGCTGACGTTCCTCTAAAGGCAAGACTTGCCTTTGTCTTAAACGGACCGAAGTAAAATCATTTACTCAGCTTCGAGTTGATCCAAACCTTTATGAGTTTCTTTTTTCTGTTGAATGTCAAAGAAGATTTTTGAATCATGTGAGTAACCAAACAGTTGCTGGTAGCCATTGACTTCCATAGTATGAAAAAAAACACACTATTGAAGTCAATGGCTACCAGCAACGGTTTGTGTACCAACATTCTTCAAAATATAATCTTTTGTGTTCAAACTCATACATGTTGGAAAAACTTGATGAAATTCTGTAAATGATGACAGAATTTTTGCGTCAACTATCCATTTAAGTATTTTCATGATTATTGATTAACTACAATAGTTTTGAGGCGACTATAAGAGCAGGAAACTGTGCAGACGTGAGCAGACGTGGTCACATGACCAGGAGGAAGTCTGATGAGAGAGAGAGCGAGAGAGAGAGAGAGATACAGAGGGCGGTAGAGAGGTAGACGAGGTGCTGTAGTCTGCGGGTCTCTGATGATGGTAAGTTCTCATCAATGTCTTGCTTATTGTTTTAGATGAACATCACGGTGATCATAATCGCATCTATCAGGGTTTGATCTGTGAGACTCGAGCATTAATATGCCAAACAGATGCTGAAGGTTTGATAGGAAGGAAGCGCTCACATACACGGCCAGTCAAACGTGTAGACACACTTGACTGAGTTTATGTTTCTTTGATCATAAAGGGACAGTTCATCCAGAAATGAAAACTGTCATCATTAACTGACCCTCGTGTCGTTCTAAATCTCAGTATCTCAAGAGATTTTTTTTGTCCATACAATAAAAGTCAATGGGATCCAACACAATATTCATTGTACTGACCAAAAAAAAAAAAGTTTTTCCAAGTATCTTCTGAGTTTCACAGAATAAGGCAAGTCATGTTTGAAATGACGAAATGAGAGGATTTTTCACTTTTTTTGGTGAACTGTCTCTTTAAAATTCATTTGCTCTAAAGACTCGCACTTCAAGTCAATGTTAAACGCTGTTCGCAGGCCTTTTTAATTCCGTAATGTGATGTAGTTTTGAGCAAAGCAGGATGTTTGCTCAAAAATGGAGAATGTGATGCTTTTATTTTTTGACGAATTGATTGAATTGTGAAAAATGGCCCTTATTTACCAGATTGAAGCCAGCTGATATTGATATTTATACTTTTATTATTTTTTTTCATTATTTATGTATTCGCTCTGGCACCGATAGCCTCGTGGTTAGTGTGCTGACATATAGTGCAACTGTGCTCGTGGCGACCCGAGTTTGATTCCCATCTCAAAGGTCCTTTGCTGATCCAGCCCCTCCCCCCTCTCTCTCTGCACCTAATGCTTTCCTGTATGCTCTCTACTCTCCTATCAAATAAATATTAATTTTTATAAAAATTATGTATTTGCTCAGAAAGGAGATTTTAAAGGGGTGAAATTTTCAGTCAGAAGCATTATTGTAATCAAACAGCCAGAATCGAAAATTATTATCAAAAAGTTAGTGAAATACAGTAAAAATCTATAAAAAAAAAAAAATACATATGCCATGCTTTCCAGATTGTTTTTACAAAGTGATAATAATTGTATTTAATAATTATAATATTTAATTTCTATATTAGTAATAATAATTGTATTTAATAATTATATTATAATTTCATATAAATATTTACATTTTTATAGAATTATTTGTGCCAGTGAATATAAAATGTATGTGTGTGTGTATATATTTATTTATTTATTTAGTCATTTAGCAGATGCTTTTATCCAAAGCGACTTACAAATGAGGACAATAAAAGCAGTCAAAACTAACAAAAGAGCAACAATATATAAGTGCAAATGACAAGTCTCGGTTAGCCTAACGCAGTACA
>NW_015657627.1:56681-58007 GCF_001515625.1 Sinocyclocheilus rhinocerous | reverse complement strand
TGATTAGCCTAACTGGATGGTGAAATTTTGATAAAGTGATGGGTTTGTTGAAACCACAAGCAGTTCTGTCTTAGCCAGGTTGAGTTGAAGGTGATGGTCCGTCATCCAACAAGAAATGTCTGTTAGACATGCTGAGATGCGAGCAGCTATCGTCGGATCATCAGGATGGAATGAGAGGTAGAGTTGAGTGTCATATATATATATATTTATTTGTTGTTTTCACTAAATGATGTAATATTTTATATATATGATTATATATAGGGTTGCAAAGGGGCGGAAAATCTCCGGAAACTTTCCATGGAAACTTCGTCTTGGGAATTTTGGAAATATTTCAAGTTTTAAACTTATAAAACTTATAAAACTTTGAAATTTATAAAACTATCATATACAAACATAAATATAAACATTTTGTTTGATCATAGGCTCACATGCATGCACACTAATACAAATTTTAAAAATGACATTTTTGGATTTTGGAGGGGAATCTGTTAGTGTATTGTTAAAAAAGGATTTCTATTTTAAATAAACGCTGTTCTTTTTTAACTCTTTATTCATCAAAGAATCCTGAAAAAAGAATCACAGGTAATACAAAAAATATATATTAAACAGCACAACTGTTTCCAAAATTTATTATAAATAAGCATATTAGAATGATTTCTGAAGAATCATGTGACACTGAAGACTGGAGTAATGATGTTCAAAATTCAGCATAAATTGTCAATGAAATAGTGCTAATTCGCTTAGATTTTTCATATCTTGATTTACTGGCTAGCTAGCTACTGTAAAAACACTTTTTGTTATTTACTAGACTAACTTGAATACCATAGATCAAATATATTTAGAATATCAAAACTTAGATGTAGTCTTTGGGCTCAAATGCAGCAAGTGTGGCTTCAGAGAAAATGGAGGGGAATCCCCCTCATAGGTGACTAGAGGGATTGTGTGTGGGGGAGGGTCATTTTAAGGCTTTTGTTTTATTATTATCTGACCTAAATGTTTGTTCCAGTCTATGGTTTGTTCAGTCAGTGTATTTGTTTTTACAATGGTATAGCCTAATTTAGTTGCACAGTATATTACACACAGCACAAGGAAGCTTTAAACAATTTTTTTTGTAATATTCATGTAATTTACTGCTACAACATTTTGTGTGCAGGATTTAAGAAATGAAAGCACAGTGCATGTAGGGGGTGTGGCCTCAGTGGCCCTGCAGTAAGCAGTGTGCTGTGTGCATGTGATTGAGCAGTGTGTAGGGTAGAAATTAAACTGAAATTGCATTAAATCAGGTTGTTTTAACCAAGATTATGCTGCAAGATTTTTTCTCAACTA
>NW_015657627.1:54233-55017 GCF_001515625.1 Sinocyclocheilus rhinocerous | reverse complement strand
GTTGGTCTAAATTAAGTAGGTTAGGCACAAATTTGCTTATATGGGTTCCCTTCTAGACACGAGCGCTGTGTGTTTGTATGTGCTTCATAACCGTGCACCCCAGGGGGCCCGTCGTAATAGCCTGCACTGGGGCCCGTCATTGAGAGCGAGAGAGAGGCTGTGTATGTATGAATTACCACCGTTTTGCCGCGTTTCTCTATTAACAGTAAAGCTGTGGCTTTAATTCCTTTAGAAACAATGATGCTACCAGCTCCTTGTTGAGAAAGATAATGTAGCTCTTGAGCGATTAAGCTATTTAGTTGATAAAACTGCGGGGCAGCGCTAAAAAGTTTGTTCCTGAACGTCTGAGTTCGGCCGCAAGACATACTGAACTTGATGTTAAGTTCAGTGTGTGACTGAACTTAACATCAAACTGCTTCTGTTTCACACAAATGCTGGCACAGATGTGCATGTTCGGCTAGAGTTGCTTTGAACTCGTGCATCTTCGGAAGCGGAGCTGTTACAAAAAATGTCGTGCACACCGCCACGCGAAACGATGTCACGTGCACTCAAAGCGAACTTCCGCCAACACCGCGATGACGTCATATTTGCCGCGCGCACCTAAGCGAACTTGCAGACGCATCGAGTATAAATCAGCCTTAAATCAGCCTTGAGAGTGTGTGCGTTAGATACAGTGAAGACAGCGCGTTAGTTTAGAACTTCTAATTTTTTTTTTTTATTGTTGAGAGTGTGTTAATTTGTGCAATGATAACATACCAGCAATGTAAATGATTTTTTAAATATA
>NW_015657627.1:37030-54159 GCF_001515625.1 Sinocyclocheilus rhinocerous | reverse complement strand
TTTCCCATTGCATGACTTCACAATAGGAAGAATCGCTGACAGCTCTGTCTGGTGCAGGGTTGCCAGGTTTTCGCTATAAAACCCGCCCAATTACTATTAAAAACTAGCCTGAAGGAAAGTTTCCCGTCTTGAAAATTCCCGGAATTTTGCAACCCTAATTATATATGATTTTACAATATACATAGACAGTAGATAGTGAAATAAGTGTCAAAAAAGCATCCCAGAATGCACCTGATGAAGCTGGTTGATGATTGACCAAAGTGAGCAGAGCTGGATTTCAGACAAACAAAGTTGTTTTCATTTGTTCACATGTTTTGGTTACTAAATAATTCCCATTCTTTTGTTTATGTTAAAACGTGTTACTCTCAAGTGTGAGAAATTCTCACAGGTGATGTTTACGTGTTAGTGATTTTCACACATACAACTGATATTCTTGGTTTTCAACATTAACGTTGCACTGTGGGTTTTAAAAGGGTCTTAATTCACCTTTCCACAAATTAAGGCCTTAAAAGGGTCTTAAATCAAGTTGTATATTCACTAAGTCATGGCATTAAATGAATCAAAAACTTCATTTTGATGGTTTTCTTTGGGGCTCCTTCCATCTATTCCTTACATGTTCTTTACTTGGACTTAAAAAGGTCTTAAAAAGTCTTAAAAACCTGCAGAAACCCCACAATACTTTTCACACATGCATTTATCATATCAACAGACTGCTTGTACGTTATCATTAATAACAAAATTGCAAAAGTTCCAGGCAAAAAGACTACAAAATTTACTACAGATGTCTAATAAAACCATCACGGCCGTATCGTGATCTGAACGCACAGAAGGCTTGTGGGAATTGCAGTGTTTATTCAGTAAATGAATGTTAAGCGCACTCCTTCGCCTCAGGGCTTGTTACGCACTTTGATGTACAGTTGCTCCTCTGAACGATTTGATCCATTTCATCTCCTTGATCCTGCAATGTCCATGGAGTTTCTATTTCGCTTCAGGCCAGAAACATACTCCACACAAGTACGCAAGCGCAATGAATGCTTTGATGATGCTTGCCAGCAGCTCAATTTGTGTTTTGACCCATTTTGCATGCATGAGATCGAGCCTCTGTGGCTAGAAGCGTATGCATTCACATACTCAACCATATATTTCTTTATTCAAAGAAAATGAGTGCAGAAAGTGTGTGCGCTTGGGATGAAACACCTGCAGGTCCTTTGAGGTTTATAGAGTTTCTCACCTGTTGATTAAAGACATCAGGGGCTCTCAAAGAGAGTCGCCAATCGCTCTAATGAAAGCACTAATATGTGTGCGACTTTGCTGATTCATATGCGCATGCGAGTGTGTTTGGCATCTATTAACTCACAGACAGCAGTAAAAGTCACACCGGCCCTCGTCATACTGAACCTAAGAGACTTCAATTGTTCATCATAAAGTTAGCAGACAGCGTCAAGCCGTAGGACGTCCCTGCAGCCCCCAAACATTTTAGCGATTTCCTGCTTAATTTCTTCATTGATGGATGATAAAGTCAATGTGAAATCAACCACAACCCTGTTTACTGTCTTAATGCACATCATTTTAAAGAAATAATCAATCCCTGATAGATAAAATCCTGTTTTGTCTCACTGAATATTCTGTTTCGCTCAGAAATATGTCACATTATGGCAGTAAAATGGGTTGTGAATGCTGTTTCATGTTGATTAATTGTTTCTAAAGAGGTAAATGCTTATGAAGCATTTGCAATGCATCGTTTAAAATGCAATGCAGAAAGAATTGATCTTTAGCTGATCCGTGACTCCATTAGCACTAATGTGTCATTGCACCTCAGTATATGTCTTATGCAATATGAATCTATGCATATTTACATTTAACATTTAGCAGGTGTTTTTATCTGAAGCAACAAATGAAGAATATTGCATGCAGTTTATGATACGAAAGCCAACGATGCTTGAAATATCATGTTTCAAGACTTAGCTAGAATTGTATAGAAGCTACAGATGTAAATATGTAAAGAAAAGAGAGGAAATGTTCATTTATAAAAAGGGTTTCCAAACTTTTTTATCAGCCAAACCCCTTAGACATAAAATATTTACTACTGTATTACTATTATATTTACAAAACTATTTCAATAATTTAATGACACATTCACATGTTCATGGTTCTCTAATGTCAGTCAGTGATCACACTGTAATTTTACCTAAATCAAGTTAAATATAATAATAGTAAAATAAATAATAATAATAATTATTATTATTATATTTTGTAATAATAACAATAATTATTCTTATTGATATTAATACTAATCATTATTACATATGTAATCATTTTAATATTTTTTATTTAATAATATTAATAATAATAATGATGTTATTATTATTATTATTATTATTATATTTTGTAATAATAATAATTATTATTGCTATTGCTAATTATTACATATGTAATAATTTTTATAATAATTTTAATAATAATAATAATTATTATTATTAGCTTTATTGCTTATTCTTAAAATATTACTAAAGTAATATTTATTTATTATACTGATTAATTTTTTGAATAATAATAATTATTATAACTATTAGTTTTAAAGCTAATTAAAAGAAACGAGGATAGAAGTATGTTACTGCTGTAACTTACAATTGTACTGTAAAAGACCTTTATTTATAGGAAATATGGTTTATCTCAATGATATTCATCTGCTAGTCTGCAGAAATTTAGATGTGCATTTCATGCCGCTGCTAATGTAACATTAGGGACAGTCCCTGCGACATCTGCACCCACGTAATTACCGAGCAGCAACCTCCCGCTCTCTCTCGTGAAGCCAACAAGGAAGTGACTTAAACTGTAATTCATCAACTGGCCGCTAGAGGCTGGCTGCAAAAGGGAGTCAATCCCATAGACTCCCCATGTTAAAATGCCCAACTTTACAGCAGAAAAAAACATGTTTACAGCCCGGTTCAAAAATGATTTTGGTCTATATAGCTAATTTTGCCCTTCATGACAACTGTGAGGGGGGTGAATTTTTTTATAACTCATCCGTTTAAATTATATTAAGCCTTAAAGTTCTGCATAATTAAGGGCGTGGCCACTTGAGTGACAGGTGGATTGCCATGTTTACAGCCTGGTTCAAAAAATGATTTTGGTTTATATAGCTAATTTTGCCCTTCATGACAACTGTGAGGGGGGTGAATTTTACTAACTCATCCGTTTAAATTATATTAAGCCTTAAAGTTCTGCATAATTAAGGGCGTGGCCACTTGAGTGACAGGTGGATTGCCGCTGCTGTCATCACCGTCGAGCTAGGTGGGCGTGGTTTCAGCAGCCAGCTCCCGCCTCTTTGCCCATTTCGATTATCCGGGAGTGATGTGCGGTGACGCGCTGCCAAGATGGCGACGGCTGGCTCCGCCTACTTTAGGCTTCAGAACGCTCGTCGGAAGTCTACGGGTTACGTCACGGACACTACGTCCATGTTTTTATACAGTCTATGGTAATTACTCTCATTCCCTCTATGACACATGCATCTCATCCGGCACTGACATTTCTGTCTATTTGCTGAGTCATTCTCTCTCTGTGTCTTCTGATAGGTGGATAGTTGTGGGCGTGTGATTGAGGGCGTGGCCTGTATAAAGAAGAAGGGGTGTAACGGTGAAGCAGAGAATCGGGTTTCAAAGAAAAACCTGGAGCAGAGCGACTCCTCCCCTGACTCCACCCACCAGAACGGCACAGACACGCCTTCCGGAGCAGACGGAGACTCCGCCCCTTCCACTCCACGGAAGAAACGAGGGCGGCGGAAACTCCAGCACCCAGAGCGCCGTGAGTCACCTGTCTGTAGTTCAGTCGGTCTGATCGACTTCAAATGTGAAATGTGTCAGAAAATACAATTTAGAATGCGATGAAAGCAATGGCACAAGGTGCTATTGCGGCGTACACTAATTCTTCATTTAGAATCGTCTTTCAGGAACAATTTAGTAAAAACAGTGACACTCTCTTCAACTGTCAACATGATTATAACTAGCTAGCTAAATAATAAATATTTGGTTTAATGGAACAAACATTTGACATTAGCTATATCGCCCCCTTAAAGGCGCAATAGGAGATCTTGGAAAATGCTAACTTTAGCCTGATAGCACTGAAAGCGAATGTCCCACCCTCCCTGCAATCGTCGCCAGATGAATACATTTAGACCACTTAACTTAATGATTGCTATCGGGATGTGAAGAGACTTTCAACCAGCATAACAAAAAAATTTTCTGAAGACAATCACCTATTGCACCTTTAAGTACTTCCACATTAATGCAGGCTTGCATCAGTGCATTGGCCAAGTATTTTCCGTCTGTGTCAGTTTTTCCTTTTAACCTTGTTTTCTTCTAAATGACCTCTGTGTTTGTCTTTCAGACATTGAGGAGGACGACACCAGCAGCGACACCAGCAGAGGAGAGGTGGGGACTCAAAACACAGTAAAATATTGTCGAATAAGGAACAATACATTTTGAGAATCACATTTCATAAATGTATAAATTTACAGGACTAGGGCTGCAACATTTAGGCAAAAATAAAATGGCTATTTTATTTGATAAAAATGCATTTATGTTTTTAGCGATTTAAAAGCTCAAGGTTTGTTCTACTTGTTTGTAGGGCTGCACAATTTGGGCCAAAAATTGTGGTTTATATATCAATATGATTATATAATAATAAATGTTATTATTACTAAATATAAATATTAAACAGTAAAATAAATATTGCTATTATAATATTTCACTTTAAAATAAAAAAAACTATCAAACTATTATAATTATTACTATCATCATTATTACTAAACAAAAATATGAAACAAAATAACAAATATTGCTATTATAATATTTCACTGTAAAATAAAAAGTGTTTAAGCATAAAAATATAATAATGTTTTATTTTACAGCACAACTGTAAAATTACAACACTAATTGCAAAACTAATATTTCTTAATTTCTTTGTTTTCAAATGTTATGATATATATATACCAAAAAAGCTTCTCTTTTGTTGACAACAGATAGTTTATAAGTGCTTCTTATTACAAGTTTGGAAAGGCGTTCAAAATTCATGTTATAATCGACCCAAACTCACAGCGAGAGTTTAGTGCGAAACAAGAAACTGAAAACACTGGATCATTAGCTGCTCGCGTGTAAACAAACACAGTGCTGCACTTCAATCTGAAACGTGCAGTGCATATATTTATTTCATTAAATCACAGCTTTGCAACGTGATAACCACATTTAGTCATATCGCGATTTCGGTTTTATTTTGATGAATAGGACAACCCTGCACAGGACTGCACAGAATCTCCGAGAGTTGCTTGGAGAACTGGTTTAAATTTAAACTAATTGGTTATCTGGACCCAGTCAGGTGGTTCAGAAAGGTCTAGTTAATGCATCACACAGAGTTGACCATCTGTGATTGATTAATCTGCCCTGCTCGGTGTAGATCACGGGAAATAGACGACATGCTCACGAGAACATGAGAACATGCCAATGGAACGTTTCAGGCTTTGTTTATGTGAGAGACATGAATGTGTAAAGCCGAAACTTGGCCCAAGTGGCGCTGTGAGTCGTAACATGCCAAAGAAATGTGTTTACAGGCTGTTGAACACGTTACGGGTGTTTTATTAGGGCTACATACGCACTGTAATTCACAAACATACACAGAGTAAATAAAGCCGCCTACAAATTGGTTTACACTGCAAAACAAGTGTTCGCGAAAGTCCTACAGATTCCTACAGATCGCCTTGAAAAACATGTAAAGATCATGAAAGCGTGAGCTGTTTGAGTCTGTGATTTAACATGTGTGTGTTTCTAGGCAACTAAGAGAGTAGTGTTTGTCTTGTAGAGCGACGGGGGTCGTCTGAGGGGCCGGCAGGGCTGGGACATCAGTTTGAGGAGACGTCCCGTACAAAGAGAAACCTTCCAGGCCGGAGACCCCTATCACATCAGCCGCAGAGAGAAAGAAGAGTGGCTTGCCCGCTGGAGGAAGGAGAAGGTCAGAGAGACACCAGAAGTACAGTACCATTATTTACAGTCTATCAAAATCTTATATGTTTGTTACATTGATGTGAGTCGGTTATCAATTGTTGTTTTTCATTACTACTATGTTATTAGCATTTGTTTCTTTTAAAGGGGTCATGAACTGAGAAATCTAAATTCTCTTGATCTTTTTGATATATAAGAGGTCGTTGTGCTATAAAAACATTCTGTTGTTTCATAGCTCAAAGCTTTCTCGTTAGTCTAAAAACAGCTTTTTTTGAAGCCAGTCTGCCAAAAAGACAGCTAGTGGAATGGGCCACTTTTTGACGTAATAGTGTGGATAAACACCACCTCCACAGAAGATGATCAATGCCTGCTTCTACATCGCTGCCTCTTTAGCCCCGCCCACTGATTTGAGCACGTTGTGTAAATAACAAGAGCAGCAAACTTCGTTCACTTCATTTTACAGTGGATTTGTTTACAAACAAGGCACAATTGGATGCAGGATTTTTAGAAAGATGATGCTGTGCAGACTATATTGAATTCGACAGTAATGTCACAACACAAGCACGAGTAACTGTTTTCAATATGTGATCACTACTACTTTGTCTGTTATTACAGATTGTTTGATATTTACTGAGTATTTATGCGTTTTTTACCTAAATCACTACCTAAATCACCCATCTGTGAAGAACAGAGACTGTCAATCATACACAACTGTTAGCCAATCATATAAGTGGGCATTTACAGGTGCATCTCAATAAATTAGAATGTCGTGGAAAAGTTCATTTATTTCAGTAATTCAACTCAAATTGTGAAACTCGTGTATTAAATAAATTCAATGCACACAGATTGAAGTAGTTTAAGTCTTTGGTTCTTTTAATTGTGATGATTTTGGTTCACATTTAACAAAAACCCACCAATTCACTATCTCAACTAATTAGAATATGGTGACATGCCAATCAGCTAATCAACTCAAAACACCTGCAACGGTTTCCTGAGCCTTCAAAATGGTCTCTCAGTTTGGTTCACTAGGCTACACAATCATGGGGAAGACTGCTGATCTGACAGTTGTCCAGAAGACAATCATTGACACCCTTCACAAGGAGGGTAAGCCACAAACATTCATTGTCAAAGAAGCTGGCTGTTCACAGAGTGCTGTATCCAAGCATGTTAACAGAAAGTTGAGTGGAAGGAAAAAGATGCACAACCAACCGAGAGAACTGCAGCCTTATGAGGATTGTCAAGCAAAATCGATTCAAGAATTTGAGTGAACTTCACAAGGAATGGACTGAGGCTGGGGTCAAGGCATCAAGAGCCACCACACACAGACGTGTCAAGGAATTTGGCTACAGTTGTCGTATTCCTCTTGTTAAGCCACTCCTGAACCACAGACAACGTCAGAGGCGTCTTACCTGGGCTAAGGAGAAGAAGAACTGGACTGTTGCCCAGTGGTCCAAAGTCCTCTTTTCAGATGAGAGCAAGTTTTGTATTTCATTTGGAAACCAAGGTCTTAGAGTCTGGAGGAAGGGTGGAGAAGCTCATAGCCCAAGTTGCTTGAAGTCCAGTGTTAAGTTTCCACAGTCTGTGATGATTTGGGGTGCAATGTCATCTGCTGGTGTTGGTCCATTGTGTTTTTTGAAAACCAACGTCACTGCACCCGTTTACCAATAAATTTTGGAGCACTTCATGCTTCCTTCTGCTGACCAGCTTTTTGAAGATGCTGATTTCATTTTCCAGCAGGATTTGGCACCTGCTCACACTGCCAAAAGCACCAAAAGTTGGTTAAATGACCATGGTGTTGGTGTGCTTGACTGGCCAGCAAACTCACCAGACCTGAACCCCATAGAGAATCTATGGGGTATTGTCAAGAGGAAAATGAGGAACAAGAGACCAAAAAATGCAGATGAGCTGAAGGCCACTGTCAAAGAAACCTGGGCTTCCATACCACCTCAGTAGTGCCACAAACTGATCACCTCCATGCCATGCCGAGTTGAGGCAGTAATTAAAGCAAAAGGAACCCCCTCCAAGTATTGAGTACATGTACAGTAAATTAACATACTTTCCAGAAGGCCAACAATTCATTAAAAATGTTTTTTTTTATTGGTCTTATGGAGTATTCTAATTTGTTGAGATAGTGAGTTGGTGGGTTTTTGTTAAATGTGAGCCAAAATCATCACAATTAAAAGAACCAAAGACTTAAACTACTTCAGTCTGTGTGCATTGAATTTATTTAATACACGAGTTTCACAATTTGAGTTGAATTACTGAAATAAATGAACTTTTCCACGACATTCTAATTTATTGAGATGCACCTGTACTTCCGAGCGCTCTGATGGGGGTCAAAACAGGACAGAAAATAGCCTTTTACTTCTAAATTATTATGTTTGTTTTTTTTTTAAGTAAAAAGCTTAATAACATTATAAGTGGACTACAGAGAACAGCAGAAAATAAAAAACAGAGGCAGTTCATGACCCCTTTAAAATACATTGATTCATAGATGCTGGAATGGCAATAAAAATATTAATTTACAGTCTATCAACAGCATTTGTGTAAAAGCCAATTAGAGCTAAATAATTTTGATTTGTGCCTTAATAAAAAAAAGTAAAATCATGGCACTTACAGTGGAAGTAAATGAACCGTGCACTTCAAGATGTACTTATTCATTCAGTATCTATATTGGATGAAGCCCTGAAGAATGTACATTATACAAAATGTGTTGATTAACAATATTCCTTTTATGCTTTTACACATTTTCCCCCCCAGAGAAAATATCAAAATAATTAATAATAATAATAATAATGTATTACACCTGAAGAAATGAAATCAGAGGAAATAATTAAACAGTGAGAAAAAATTTTGCACTGTTTCTATCTCATTCTTAGCTTCCAAAGTTCTTAGTTTAAATGCAGAAATATGAAGGTTTTTAAGTAAATTCTGAATTAAAAATTGTGCATTATTTGAGTAGGGTTGTTAAAATCATCCGTTTAGCAGATGGATGAACTGGTTATACGTCACTTACATAATGCATGTGTTTGAGTTATGTTTATCTGTCTGAAGATTCTTTTCTTATTCTTTTGTATTATTGCATGAATATCGTGCAAACATTATCAGATTTGACAGATTTATGAGGTAACTAGAAACCGGAAGGGTTGGTAAGCGATTTTATCATGGTACCCTTCTGAGTAATGTTGGCAGGATATGGAAATTTACTCTATTGTCTGAATGCATGTTACAGATCTTATTGTGAACGATTAATCCGTGCATGTTTAATATTTATTTTTAATTTTTATTTTATTCTTATTTTGACCTTAATGTTCAAATATCATAACTCGATTTTCTAATTCTCTCTTTAATGACATATGCTGTACTTCTCTGATCATTTAGTTCACTTAAACCCCACTTGTTTTTCATACAACTTACATTCAGATCTGCCTCCAGCAATCAACGCCATTTTTTTTTTCTATTTTTATAATCCGTTTTACTTATGAATGTCACAATACAGAAGAAAAAATCTGTCGCTACTTCCTTTAAATTAGAACTTTAAGTAATCTAAGTGTTTATATTGTGTTTCTGGAATTGAAAAACGGTATTTTAATGTTTTGTTTTTTTTTTGCATTGCACTGTGTACTTGCACTCTTAAGTGCATTACTGCAACCACAATTTTTTTTTTAAAGCAACAAGTCAGAATTATTTTCTCTGTGTTGAATCCTGAACATTCCTTTAGAGACAAAGAAGAAAAGTGCTCAGTGTCTGCTGCTGAAGTTTGATACGAGTTGAGTTAAGGACGTATGGAAAACTCACATCCTTCAGTATGAGCTGCTGAACGATACAAATGAGTGTGTTTATAAGGAATGGAAAACAATTTAGTACAATGTTGAGTGGTATGTATTCGAAACTCTTGAGTTGAATGCATACTGTGCTGGTGTGTGTGTGTTTTGTCCATTGAAGTAAGCGGAAAGTGAACATCAGTGGAAAGTCAGTTGGGTTGGGTTCACTAAACTACGTCTACTTGTCTCACAGCCACATATGTGTGTGTGTGTGTGTGTGTGTGAGTGAGTGTGTTTGTAGTAGTAGAGTGCTTGGCCGCACTGTGAGGCCCTGTTTCCTGTAGAGGTGTGTGTGCTGTGCGAGTGTGTTGAACAAGGCAAACTCAAACCCAGCACTGAAGTGTTACTGATGTATTATTTTAGTCCTGTGCAATGGTTTTACTTTGTTTAGCATTTACTTCCTATTCAAATAAGTCTCAAACATGTAAGTAATAGTTTTATATAGTTTGTGTGTTGCCTTTTGACAGGAATGGTTTATGTGTTTACATACGTTTATGCAAATACATTTATCAGTTTTTACACTACCATTCATAAGTTTGGGGCTAGTACGCTTTAAAAAAAAAAAGATATGAATACTTTTATTCAGCAAGGATGCATTAAACTGATCAAAAGTGACAGTAAAGACATTTAGCTATTACAGAAGATTTCGGTTTCAAACAAATGTTCTTTTGAACTTTATATTCATCAAAGAATCCTGAAAAAAAATGTATCACGGTTCGTATTTCTTATTGCATCAACATTGATAATAATAAGAAATGTTTCTTGAGCAGCAAATCAGCATTTTAGAATAATTTCTGAAGGATCACGTGACACTGAAGACTGGAGTAAAGATGCTGGAAATTCAGCTTTGCATAACAGGAATAAATTACATTTTGCAATACATCCAAAAAGAACACAGGTATTTTAAATTGTAATAATATTTCATTTTACTGTATTTTTGGTTAAATAAATGCAGCCTTGATGAGCGTAAAGAGTTTTCTTTCAAAAACATTCAAAAACACAAAAATCGAACTTTTAAATAGTAGTGTCTGTGCCATTGTAGTTCTAGTATCTAATTTATGTGCTACTAAGTTCATCAGAGTAAAAACCTGACAAACTTTTGCAAATCTAGCAACTAATTCTTCCTCAAAAGCTCTCACTGTATCTTAACTTTATAAACATGACTTTGTCTCCTGTCAGACTGATGAAAAGCGGTGCACCCTGACTCCTGAAAATTGCATAAAGCCCTGCTAATCAGATTTGAGCTTGCCATTTTGTGTGCAATATGCATCAAACGGCCCATGAACGGACTCTGGGTGGTCCTTGACACGAGTCTCCTAGTATAATACGACCATTTATACAAAAAATAATTCTGCTCTCTAAGCGCTTGTGTTCAAGCCCATGTGGATTTCGCTCCACAGATTTGCACTGAATCATAAATGAACACCCCGTGAAATATTTCCACTAATTTGATTATGCTTTCAGCTACCAATTAGAAAATAAAGGTTCCAGAGGGGGTTTTCGCAGTGATGCCATAAAAGAACCATTCAGTGAACAGTTAAAAAAATTATCATTTTAAAATTCTAAAGAAACTTTTTCCACTATAAACGACCTTTTGTGGACTGGAAACCTTCCATGGATGTTAAAGTATCTTCATGGTACCATCAACGCCAATAAAGAGCCTTTGTTTTTTAGAGTGTAGTACGCCTAGCTCTGTTTTAACCATGTTTTGGTGACCTGCTAATGGGTAATATTAGTTCGAATGCTAAAAACAGCCCTAGTAATAGATAACAAAGGTGGTCTGAATGAGTGTTTTGTGTGATGAAGTACTAAAGCGTGTGTTTATCCGGGGCCGCGGGGGTTTTCAGGGGCTGCCATGTCCTCGGCTCACCCAGCGAGGGCTGTTTTTTCTTGGGTCGCAGAAATCCCGCCCACTGCAGCCTCTGGATCTCATCAAACTCTGGTGCAGCGCTGCTACGGCGCTTCACGAAGACCTGATTACAAACATGTGTGTGTGTGTGTGTGTGTGTGTGTTTGAGAGAATCGCACATAGTGTGTGAAGCGGTTTAGTTTATGAAGACACTATAAAGAATAACGTAATTATTTGTAATTGTGTTTTCTTTTATATTTCCTTAAGGAGTTTCCTCTGTGTGTGTGTGTGTGTGTGTGTGTGTGTGTCGCTCTCTCATTCATTCTAGGCTCATAAATTGTGGCTTAATTGAACCTTTCCGTGTTTCTCAGTAACAGAGACCATCGAAATGTCTAGTAAAATCCTTCCCGGGGAAGAAATCAATCATTAATCTAAACCCGCTGCTACGGCGCTTCACGAAGACCTGATTACAAACATGTGTGTGTGTGTGTGTGTGTGTGTGTTTGAGAGAATCGCACATAGTGTGTGAAGCGGTTTAGTTTATGAAGACACTATAAAGAATAACGTAATTATTTGTAATTGTGTTTTCTTTTATATTTCCTTAAGGAGTTTCCTCTGTGTGTGTGTGTGTGTGTGTGTGTGTGTGTGTCGCTCTCTCATTCATTCTAGGCTCATAAATTGTGGCTTAATTGAACCTTTCCGTGTTTCTCAGTAACAGAGACCATCGAAATGTCTAGTAAAATCCTTCCCGGGGAAGAAATCAATCATTATCTAATCTAAACCCACACACACACACACATTTATTTCTCTCTTTTCTCTGGTCGGCGCTCCGCTCTCGTTCAGCATCTCATTTTGCTGCAGACGCCCTTCTGGTCCCGGTTTTTGCAAACCCTCTGTGACCAATCAGCGCTGAGTCACGTGACCCGCGAATCCCAAACAAAGACATTGTGCGCGTGTCTCCCCCCTTTCTGATTTAAAAGTGTCTTTTTGCCTGCGTACACACATGCACACACACACAGCTAGCGGGACGGCCGATCAGACACAGCAGCGTGTGTGGGTATGTGTGCACTGTGTGCAAAAAGACACATTTACTGATATGTATGTGTGTGTGTGTGTGTGTGTGTGTTTAGCACAGAGAATGAAGGTAGAAAATGCTGACTTGGCTGTTTCATAAGTGTGTGTGTGTCGTTTTAAACCAAACATAAAAATTGTAGCTCTGTACCTTTAATAGATACTAGTGTACACTGTATACTATATACTGTCTATTTTTTTTTTTAAATAGTATGTGCAACAGTATGCATCACACTCTTAAAATAAAGGTTCTAAAACAAGGTTTTTGCATCGGTGCCATAGAAGAACTATTTTGGTTCATTAAATAACCTTTCAATCAACAGTTCTTAAAAGAACCATTTTTTCTTAGTCTGAAGAACATTTTAAAAATCTAAAGGACATTTTTCCTCTATAAAGAAGCTTTTGTGTGGGGAAAGCTTCCATAGATGTTAAAGAATCTTTGTGGAACCATCAAAGCCAATAAAGAACCTTTATTTTGAAAGTGTAGCACTGATTAACATTTAAACAGTAATATGCTATATGCTAAATAATGACCTCATTATTTTATTTTGCATATAATATGTGACATTTTGCATGCAATATTGACAGTCAGATCGAATAATTAGTCAAGATGTCAAAAATCAGTTAGTTATACAATAGATATGGAAGGTCAAGTTGAACATGTTGCATTGTGGGATATAGTGTGGTATGCTGTTGTTTACTGTGCACTTTGACACATAGGAGTAAAAAAAAAAAGCATACTGTGCATAGTGTATACATTGCATAATTTAGACGTAGTGCTGTTAGTATTCTATCCTGAACATAGAGAGAGTGGTTAAAGGCACAATATGTAAGATTTTTTTTATTAAAATATCCAAAAACCACTAGAACAGTTTTATATATTTTGCTGACTTGTGTACTTACATTATCCCAAATGTTTCGAAGAATGTTTAAATCCAGAGAAATAAGCAATTTTAACTAGTGACACGGACCGTGTCTATAGTGTCATTGTGTCGCCTGCCAATGACGTCATAACCCCTCGATTTCCGGGGTTTTTTTTTTTTTTGTTGTAGAAAACATGGAAACACCAAAGACGCTTTAATATGCTATGCATTTTATTAGACAGGTGACGACCGCACAGAGTAGCATTATAACAGAACGTTCAAATGTATCTAGTATGATAAAACAGCGCTGCTTACTTCCGCTGCTTTCCGGAAGGAGCGGAAGCGGTCGACTGTGGCATAATAAAAGCTCCGCTGCTTTCGAGCCGTGTGTCACGCTTGTTCAGCGGCCTTGTTTTGCTTCGACGGCTTTCCGCCTCACTCTGCTTCGTAATATGACGTTAATAAATCTTTAATACATTAGCTCATCCATGAACATGATTTCTGCCCGAGTCCCATCGGATTGCTTCGGCTGTGGGGATGAAGACGACAACTCCCATGATTCCACACTCAGTCACGGCGTCATCTAACTATGCCTTTGTTTCTTTGTTTGTTTTGAATACGCGCCCTCTAGTGGCAAAAAATTACATATTGTGCCTTTAAGTGCTATTGGACTTCTGTATACACTGGTTGCAAGTTTTGATTGTTTTTTTTCTTTTCCATACTGTATGTTTAATGCATTTATTCATTTTTGAATTGCATTGATGGTCACTTTGAGCTGAAAAGGTTTAAATTATCAGTGTCTATGTGTGAGGAATTTGACTAAATTCTTACACTATGATGCGATAAAGTTGAGTTTCCCAAACTGAGGTTCACGAACACAAGGGGTTTTGTGAGGAAACTGCAGGCAACATTATACTGCATAATTAATTTAATAAAAAAATGTAAGCTTAAAATAATAATAATAAAACTTACTAAACAAATTGAAATATTTGTTTTTCCTGCATGTCATGTTGCCATTAACTGACATCAGGGAACCACAAACCTGCGAATGTGTTGTTACATTATTGAAATATTAACTTAAAATCTTAGGTGGACTTATTGAATATTTCAGGTTCAGATGACCAAAAAGTTTGTGAATCTCTGCGATAGAGCAACAAATTATAAATCACTGATGTTTTGTCAGTTTCTGGGTGTCTGTTTCTGTCCGTTGCACAGGTTAGTCCCACACATCATGAGATCTCATTGGTCTAAAATCTGTATTAGCTGCATATTAAACATCAAATATTTTCTGATTGGCTTTGTATTAGTTGTTGCTGGAAATGTATTGCGTTGCGGGTTAGGACACTGTGTAGAATTTGTTCAGTTTATTTAAGGATTGTGCCAATACAATCATATACAGTGGGTACGGAAAGTATTCAGACCCCCTTAAATTTTTCACTCTTTGTTATATTGCAGCCATTTGCTAAAATCATTTAAGTTAATTTTTTTTCCTCATTAATGTACACACAGCAGAGGATCCCCAAATCCATGTGTGAAAAACTTGTTGCATCTTTCCCAAAAAGACTCATGGCTGTATTAGATCAAATGGGTGCTTCTACTAAATACTGAGCATTTTTCAGTTTTTCTTTTTTAATAAATCTGCAAAGATGTCAACAATTCTGTGTTTTTCTGTCAATATGGGGTGCTGGGTGTACATTAATGAGGAAAAAAAATTAACTTAAATGATTTTAGCAAATGGCTGCAATATAACAAAGAGTGAAAAATTTAAGGGGGTCTGAATACTTTCCGTACCCACTGTATATTTATACGTTTTCATTTCTTCATTATATTGCATTGATTAAGCTAGAGATATATTTATATTTGTATAAACAATAACGTTCTAAATTTTGAAGTCAGTAAGATTTTTTTTTTTAAAGAAATGACTTAGGATGCCTCAAAGTGATCAAAAGTGACAGTAAATGCATGTATAATGTTACAAAAGGTTTCTATTTCAAATAAATGCTGTTCTTATGAGCTTTCTAGTCATCAAATAATCCTGAAAAAAATTTATTACGGTTTCCAGCAAATCAGTAATATTTCACAGTATTACTGTTTTTACTGTATTTTTGATCAAATACATGCAGCCTTGGTGAGCATAAGAGACTTCTTTCAAAAACTCTTAACTGACCCCAAACTGTTTGATAAAGTGTCCAAATGCTTTACGAAAAGGAGTGACATTTGTATAGAAATTAGCCTGAGAGACTTTAGGGTGACGGTGAGGTTGGGGTCAGAAGTCGTTCACGCCTGGGTCACGATCATAAAGCTCTCAGCTCTAGAAACTCGTCATAAAGCCAAGGGTCGTCGCAGAGGCCGAGGGGTCAGAGGGCGTGTTCAGGTCATAGTGGGAGATGTTCACACACTTTACTCGAGAAGTTTGCAAATGGTTTCTATGTGTCTGCACATAGAAACACTGTCGCCATTTATAGCGCGCCAATGTGGACTGCAGCAGGAAATTAGGTAATCTGGTAAAGACCGCATTTCCCAGGGTGCACTGGGCCGTTTGCCAAAAGGCTGCTGGGTAACCACCAACACAACCACTATAACGCCATGGAGACACGACTAGAAGAGGACGAACAATCTGAATCAGATAGTAGATCTGTTCCAAAACCTAGTGAGCTGCCTATTTAGGCAGTATTTTAAGGTGCGTTTTGGTTCGAATGAAGAAAAGATTCCAAAAGGTAGGCGGTGACATTATGCTGCCTTCTAAAATTTTGGCCAAATTCTAAGGCAGCATCGCATGTATTCATCACAAATGAGGCACTCCCAGAATGCATTGCTCAGTGAACATTTCTGATTGAAAAAACTGATTAATTGAATTGAAAATGGGTTATTTTACTCAATATTTGTGTGTTTGTTTATCATAATTATATGTTATGTTGCAACATGCTAACGTCAAACTCTTTTTATCAGAGATGATTTGAGGAGACAGAATAATCATATAAAAATGGATGAGAGAAATCATAGGGCTCAATAAGACTTCTAACCATTCATTTGTGATAGAGAAGTAAAATACTTTATTGCATTGTCAGATGTTATTGCTGATTTGAATACACTACCATGTTTTTTGAAAGAAGTCTCTTCTGCTCAACAAGGCTGAATTTATTTGATCAAAAATACATTAAAAAGATTAATATTGTGAAATATCATTGCAATTTAAAATAACTGTTTTCTAATTGAATATACTTAAAATTTTAATTCATTCCTGTTATGAAAAGCTGAATTTTCAGCATCATTACTCCAGTCTTCAGTGTCACATTTAAATTTTTATTATCAATGCTGAAAAACAGCTGCTTCATATCTTTGTGGAAACAATTATACTTTTTGGCAGGATTCCTTAAAGGAAATTGCTACAAAAACGGCTTGATCTGAAAAGAGCTGTTTTTTACACTACCATTGGGAAATTTGAACCAAACTATGTTACAGACTTTTCGTTAAGAATCTAAAGAATCATATCAACTTGTGGAAAATGGGCATCCTATGACCCCTTTAA
>NW_015657627.1:32297-36804 GCF_001515625.1 Sinocyclocheilus rhinocerous | reverse complement strand
TGTTTTTTACACTACCATTGGGAAATTTTAACCAAACTATGTTACAGACTTTTCATTAAGAATCTAAAGAATCATATCAACTTGTGGAAAATGGGCATCCTATGACCCCTTTAACAAAATGTATTACTCCACCACATGTGTGTGACGTCATTAACAACGGCCCTAAATTGTTAAACTAATGTGGTTCAAATTACGGAGATGCGACCGTGTTTGGGAAACAGTCGTGACTGGCTAGTTCGTTTCCACAACAATGCATCGTACTATGGTGGTTAATCAGTGAGTTACGTCGTTGTACGGGAAACGCACCCCAGATGCAGCATTCATTTGAAATATATTTTTTTACATTATAAATGCTACTTTTGATCACATTTACATTTACATTTAGTCATTTTGCAGACGCTTTTATCCAAAGCGACTTACAATTGGGGAATACATAAAGCGATTCTTCTTAAAGAGGCAAACAGACACAGGAAGTGCTTGTAATACCAAGTTTTAGGTATTGTTCAAATAAGTACAAGATCAATTTAATGCATCCTTGCTTAATACAAATATTGATTTCTTTTAAAAAAATCACGAGATCGCTCACTAGGGTTTGAGTATATGTGTGTGTCCATGTTCTTGAACTTTAAATTTGTAAAGCTAATTACAAGTCTGTAATCAGCACCACAGATGACAAAAACATGACACATTTGCATATGTGATGATTTATTCATCTGATTGAGCTTTGTGTTCGGCGCGCCCAAACGATTCGCACCCTGTTTAAACCTGTATTTAGCGCTGAGCATCTGAGATGGATGTCAATGCCAGGTCCATCTTCTGTTTCCATCCCTCATGTGAAATGTATGCAGGACCGCATTGAGTTTATGTGTCTCCACTGACCCGTCAAACAGGCCTGTCTTCTGTATTTTACGTCCCTGTGTTTCGGTGTGATTAGCTGCTCTGCGGTTGGCCGTTTAGTGGGGTTGAAGGTCATATGAGGCGCTTGTGTCCTTCCTGCAAAAGGTCACACAAGAGAAACCAACAGCTGCTTGAAGGAATCAAAGTTTCACTGTCTCACATACAGTAGTTACAAAAGAAGCCAAAGCATTGCGAATGAAACTACAGAAATGTCTGGAACATCATGTGTATCCTTGTGAAAAATTACACTTTAGCAAACTTTTAACTAGAGGGACTTTTGTTAAGGAAATAATATACTTTAAAAGCATAAAGTTCCAAACTGAATCTTAATATTGCATATTATTTACAATTATACAAATTACAAAATATAATATATAGTTTAAATTTATATTAACAGCAAATTGGTTGAACTTAGGAGTGTTTTTTACCCACTTAAGTAGTATGTTATTTCATAATTATGTTGTCTTTGAAATTTGGTTGTAGAATGTATTGACAAGCATTTATGATAAACTAAAATATACTTTGATGTCACTTCTATTGAAACATATGACATGCATTTAAATATATTTGTAATTACACATTTGTAATGATAAAGTTGCTATTGAGTACATTTGAAATGTAATAAATTATAGAATAACATACTACAATTAAACATGTTCTGATTCAGAGATATAGGTCTTGCTAAACAGTTGCTAGCGAGTGGCTTGGCAGCTGCCAGTGATGGTACTCCAAAGGCTGTGGATGACAGTCAGATTTGAAGATATCCCTCTTTGGGTTTGGGTTGTTAAACTAATAAACTAGATGTGTGTCTGAGTCAAAAGAGCCAATCCCTGTGTCTGTATGATGTTCTGGTGCTGAGATGTGGTTTATTTATGCTACCAAATGGTTGCTAGGTTGCTTTAAATGGTTGCTAATGTGTTGCTAGACAGTTACTAGGGTGAAAAAATCCAAACCGAATCAAAAGAGCCAAACCCTTTGTCTCTATGATGTTATGGTGTTAACATATGACTTATTTATGCTTCCATATGGTTGCTAGGCTGTTCTGCATAGTTGCTAGGATGTTGATAGACAGTTTCCATGGTGATAATTAAAGACTACTCTCCATTCTGAGTCAAAAGAGGCCACCCACTTGTCTCTACGATGTTCTGAACCACAGATATACCTCTCGCCGGTTTTTAAATGGAAGTCTATGGGCTTGTTGCTAGGTTGCTGCAACTGGTTGCTAGGGCATGGCTATAAAGTTTAAATGTTACCATTTATTGGCTGCTTGCCAGGACAAGTCAAATGAGCCCACCCCCAAGTCTCTATGACATTTTGATGCGGAGATGTGAGGTCAGAAAGTTCGGTCCAATGTTAAGTCTATGGGACTTTTTGCCCGATTTTTCAACCGTTGTGTAAACATCATTTGCCCAATTGCTTAAAAAATTCATAGCACACCTCTCCTCAATAAGCCACATGATTTGACGCCCCTTTCCTGGGTGTGCGACAAACAGTTGCACGCTGAAGTTTTGTCCAGAATAATAATATGTATGCAAGATCATTTTAATTTGTAAAAATATTTCACAATTTTGCTGTTCTTACTGTGTTTTTGATCAAATAAATGCAGCCTTGGTGAGCAGAAGAGTCTTCTTTCTCACAATAAAAAATGTACTGTTCCCAGGCTTTTGAATGGTAGTGTAACTCAACATGCTTCTGCAATAAAGGACTAGGAAAAAATTATGAAGATGCATTTTCACTCAGAATCATCATTTATGTACACTTACATTTATACATTTAGCAGATGCTTTTATCCAAAGCAGTTTGTCAAAGAGCCAACAGTATTCGTGATCCACAATGCCAAGCTTATTATTAGATTAAAAATAGGGAATATGAATGAAGCGGGTCTATGAACTGTTGGATTCTACAATCCATGTAAACAAACATTTGTTTCATTGACTTTTCTGCCAGGATACCAATAATTCTGGAGGGTTCAGAAGTCTAATACACACACAGAGACATCCTGTCTCGTGTTAACTGAGAGTTTGTCCTCATATGACAGTAAAAACCTGCAGGCTACATTTCCACAGTGATTTCAAATCCATATTTACCATTTTTCGATAAAGGCGTTTCTCGAGCAATATGAGTGAAAATCCTTTGAGACCCTGTGTGTTTGTGTCTGTATTTCACCTTGGTGTTTGTGTGCCTCTGTGTCTTTAAGGAGGAGAAGTCCCAACTGCTGATCACCATGAGTGACATAATGGATGACCAATCAGCTGTGGGCTCTCAGAAGGAGGAGGAGCCAGCTATCAACCTCCCATCCACACCCACACCTCAGCAGCAGCACACTGACCCCGCCTCCCCAACGGTCGCCACGACGCCCGAGCCGCCTCCCGTCGCCTGCGGCAACAAAGTGATGGCGAGATCCTCAGAGATGGATCTGGAGTATGAGGTGAATATTTGAAGAGTTCCTTTGCAAAAACGGATATCTCAGTTTTTTAACAATTTTCAAAAATCATGTTTTTTCATTGTGCATTCCAATTAATCTCAGTCAAACTGCAGTTGGGTTATTTTGATAGCTAAAAAATACAGCTAACTAACAATAAAACACAATAAAAACAATAAAAAAACATGATTTTTGAACATTTAAAAAAACTGAGTTATCTGTTTTTGCAAATAAACTCTTCATTTGTGCTGATGCTCTTATTTGGTTTAAATAGGGTACACTTTGGTATTCCATGACTTGACGTGAGTTTATTAATTAATTGATTTTTTATATTTATTAGATGTGCAAAATAAACCATTATTTAAAATAAAATTAAAAGTAGATTGATTTAAATTTGATTTAATATCAGCAAGCTAAGGCTGAAAAAAAAATTTATAATAAATAATAAAAAATGATACACAAATATTTTCTCCCCACTTTTTGTGGCTTCGTATTTCATACTTGATTGCCAGTGGAATTCCAGAGCCAACAAATATTATTTAATATTTGTTCATATGTCATATTTATGATCATACATTAATTTGATTTAATGCTGAAATATTTTTATTATGATTAATATAAATTAATAAAAAGTGCAATAGTATTATCATTTTATTTTGTTTAATATTTTTATTTTAAAATAATTACAATAAAAATCTTAATTTTTATTATTTGAGTCATATTGAGTGGGTCAAAAACAGTGGGTCAAAAAAAGTTGCCATTAAACAAGTATTGTTTAAAATATACTTCATTTGTTGATTCTGCATTACTTTGAGGATATAATGCTTAAATATATTTATTCTGATTATTATAAATGAACAAACAGTACAACAGTATTATTACTAATAATTTTTGTTTAATATTAATCAACATAATTTATATTTATTATTTTATTTAAATATATGTATTATGATTCTGAATTAAATGCATATTAATTCAAATGAATTATTAATTAGATAACAATATTAATTAATATTAAAAATATGAAATAGTTGTAAATGAACATTAAATTTACATTTTTCCAATTAATCACAGAAAACTGTACTTTTCCCCCCTTTTTTTTAGTCCTGCTGCAAACCTCATCTAAAATTATAGAAATTAAAACTTGAATAAAACATTTAATAGTTTGACTTCCTGAGGTTGATTTTT
>NW_015657627.1:30039-32287 GCF_001515625.1 Sinocyclocheilus rhinocerous | reverse complement strand
GTCGTGCAGCTGCTTTTTCCAGTGACTATTTGCTGAAAATGAAAAATTGACTCAATTTTAGGCTTTATTGTGTTCCCTAATTGTGCACATTAGATTCAGCAAAGTAGCTCTTCTTATCAAGAATCAGGTTTTGCTGTCATGTGACCTACAGTATGTGACGCTGGCATTTGTTTTTGTGTGTTTCAGGATGGCCATGGGTTCGGGATCGGAGAGCTGATCTGGGGGAAGCTACGGGGATTCTCCTGGTGGCCCGGCCGGATCGTGTCGTGGTGGATGGCAGGTCGCAGTCGGGCCGCTGAAGGCACCCGCTGGGTCATGTGGTTTGGAGATGCCAAATTCTCAGTGGTGAGTCAGTCGACCAATCAGGATCCTTCATGAGCGCTGATAAGAGACGTTATAATGAGCATCCTCTTCTCTGTCAGGTGTGTGTGGAAAAGCTGTTGCCCTTGAGCACATTTGACAAGTCTTTTCATCAGCCCACCTACAACAAACAGCCCATGTACAGAAAAGCCATCTATGAAGTTTTACAGGCAAGTCATGATATTTCTGTCGTGTGTGTTATTGCATGTGTATGTGTTTTCTCATGTTGTTTTTGTGGATCTCTGTTCAGACGGCGGGTATGCGTGCCGGTAAACCGTTCCCTATGTGTGTGTCCGCCGATGACCCGGACATATCGAACAGTGTTGAAGTGCACACGCGGCAGATGATTGAATGGGCCAACACTGGGTTTCTCCCTTCCGGTGCCAAAGGCCTGGAGCCGCCACCAGGTAATATATCTAACAAACACGCAGCCACAGGCCCAGATTAGAGTTTTATTATTTAAGAATAGGTTTTTATGTTTATATTAGGGATGTAACGATTAACCGCGAGCCGGTTGAAAATCGATTCAAATATGTGATCGCGAATCGAATCGTGAGTTGAGTGAATCGTTACATCCCTAGTTTATATGTTTATCAATATTTTTATAATTGTTTACTGAGAGTTAATTATTTATCACTATAATTAATTATTACTTAAAATATTATTGTGAAATATATTAAGTTAAATATAAATAAAATAATTTTGCTTATATAATTTATTATAGTTTATTATTTAATGTATTATTTTTATTGTTATAAATTTTATAAGTAAATTTTTTATGATATTTTATAATTTAATGAATGATATTTGTTATATTTTGATATATTTTATTATTGTTTGTATTATATTTTTTCTTTTAATTAATGGTATTTATGGTATGGGTTTGTTGTTTTTTATTTTTATTATTTGTTTATGTATTATATATTTTTAAACAAGTTTTAATAATTTTATTTTACATTTATTTTGATTAATTTAATTTAATTTAATTTATAATTTATTCTGTTCCTCAAATAATTTTTTGGATAGCAAAATATATATAGCAACATTTTGGATAGAAGATTTGGCCTTGGAGGAATTTGATGAGATGAATTAATAATATCATTATAATTAATTGTAATTAATTACTACTACAAATATTGTTATATACAGTATGTTATAAATAAAAATATATACTATTGCTTTTTATTATTTATTAGATTTATATTTTTAAGAATAAAAAATAATAATTTAATTGCAATTTTATTTTGATTAATTACATTTTATTTATTTATTCTGTTGCTAAAATTAGTTTTGGATAGCATAGACCTGATAATTTAGGAAGAATTTGTTGAGAAATGTTTATCCATTGAGAGACTTTTTTGAGTGCAGGCAGATCTGAACGAAGACATTGTTGAGATCTCTTTTGAAACCGTGTAGGAGACGAAATATAAATTCCTGTAGTCTTATTTTCAACATAAACATGAGAAGCAAAAGCCTTTCGATTTCATTGCTAAGATAAACAATTGCAATGTTAAAGAGATTTGTGTGTTTATTTGTGCGTGTCCTTTAGCGGAGCAGAGCCCATATACTGAGGTATATCCAGAGATGTGGGTGGAGCCTGAGGCCGCTGCGTACACAGCTCCGCCCCCTGCCAAGAAACCCAGGAAGAACAGTGTCGAGAAACCCAAAATCAAAGAGATTATTGATGAAGGAACCCGAGGTATCACACACACACACATAGAGTAAACCAGCTTCACATTTCACATATACTGTTCCTACTTGAACAGCAGTGATTGTTGACGCTGTGTTTGGTTTTCCTCAGAGAGACTCGTGTATGAAGTCAGACAAAAGTGTCGCAATATTGAAGGTGAGTTTGCTGTTGAATTTGACCTTTGAATTAAAAAAACTA
>NW_015657627.1:21697-29818 GCF_001515625.1 Sinocyclocheilus rhinocerous | reverse complement strand
GAATAAGACAACGCTTGAATGCTGCTGCCTGAACAAGAGACCTCCTTACTGAAGTGAAAGTGTTGGCTGGTGTCACTATCTCGCGAACGCGGCGGCGGATCTCGACCAAATTCGGGGGATCCCTTCAGCTAGAGGAGCCCTCTCGAACGCCACCCTCCGTGCGTCGGTAGCCCCCCGGGATCGCCAGATCGGTCGGCGCCTGACCGCGAATTTAACCGCCCGTAACTCCCGGACCCCGGGGGCTATCGATGGTGGGGGTGTTCGCATTCGAAAGGGGGCCTCGAGACGTACACTCGATTTGGCATCCGAGAGGGTTCCTCGAGCTGAAGGGATCACCCGAATTTGGTGCGGATCCGCCACGCCGTTACGGAGATATGGCCGTAATTACACCATTTACAAGCATTTTATCTGCATTTTATGTTCTGTAAAAAAAATTTCATATCGGTGGCATATTGACGGCATATTCGCCGATACCGATATATCTGCGACAGGCAGATAAAATCGGCGAACCGATATATCGTCGGGCTCTAATATACACACAACAATATGTGTGTGTGTATATACATATTTATTTATTTAATTTTTTTAAAGTTTAGACACATTTGACAACAGTCATCAAAACTAAAATAATTGTTTTTAAATTAAAAAGAAAACAAATCTGTAAAAATTAGGAAATTAAATTATTTAAATATTTAAAGTCTAATATGAATAAGAAATGTAATTGTTCTATTAAATATATAATTAGAATTTTAATATCTATTTACACACACACACATATATATACATATATTAAAATAATAATAATTAAATATATGCTGTAGATAGATAGATAGATAGATAGATATTTAAATACATAACTTTTGAAATATAATAAATATATTGAAATATAATGATTAAAATACTATAATTATTAAAATGCTAATAATAGTTTAAGATATTTTAATTAATACAATTCTCATTCAAATTGTACATACTTATTAAATTAGATATTCAAATGTACAGTTTTGTATTAAAATGGTAAAAGCCCCATAGGGATCACTGTATATCACACAGTGTGCTCTGTTACGTACTGCATATTTTGGCAAACGGGGTAGGTCAGAGGGTCATAGGTCAAAACATGCATTCTGTGCACAGTATACATACTGCATAAATAATATAGTACAGTCACATGCTATTCCAAACATCACCATGGAGTTGTTTTGTGTGCAGATATTTGTATTTCCTGTGGAAGTCTGAACGTAGCACTAGAACATCCTCTGTTTATCGGAGCCATGTGCCAGAGCTGCAAGGTACACATACACACCTGTCAATCAAGCCTGTTCTGACTTCTGATTGGTGCTGAGGCGGTGTTCTCCTCCCCCACAGAACTCTTTCCTGGAGTGTGCGTATCAGTACGACGATGACGGTTATCAGTCATACTGCACCATCTGCTGCGGAGGGCGAGAAGTGCTCATGTGTGGGAACAACAACTGCTGCAGGTGAGTGTGTGGGGGTTTGTTCGCTATCTGAGAGAGATCAAACAATTGATCGCTTTTTTCTAATTCACGCCTGCACGCTAGGTGGCGCTTACCGACAATGCATTTTTCCTCAGCTGTCACATAACGTGAAGTCGTTCGTTGTAGTTTTTGAAAAGTGATTTCTGTTAAATAAAATATCTCCTTTTGAAGTGGGCTTTGAGCTTTGTAACTTTGCAGATCTTTGTTATGCTCAAACAGCAACATTACAGACTAACTAAAGTTGAAAAAGTGAAAAAGCATAATAGGACCCCTTTAACATTGTCCGCTGCTTAGTATACAGCAATAAATTAAGGTAAGGTTTGGTTCTACACCAGAAACACAAACTATCTATAATGCTTATAAGAATACATCTTAAAATATTAGCATCAAGCTAAACTTGAACATTTGTGCACATTCTTGTTTTTATTTTAATTCTATAATAGGCTGACACGCTATCTTTTTATGTTATATAATAGATTAAACACTACACCTGCTTATCATTTGTCACCTTTATTGTTATAAAAATACCATGAGCTGCATAAAAACACATACAGAAAATGTATCGTCATAATCATATGTCTATTTGCTTTCATTTTTCATTTGTAGAAAAATGTTTCTCTCAATTCTTTTATATGCAGAGATATGATTGACTAGAGTGAACGCTCTCTGATTAAAAACACTTGCGCACATGGAAGAAAACGGACAGTGCTTTTCATATCACATAATTCAGTAGAAAATTTTTAAAATCCTCGCTTTTTCGCAAAAGCGTCATCGCACTGACTTTCACGTTCAGTGTGAAAAGGCCTTACCTCTGTGTTTGTGTAGGTGTTTCTGTGTGGAGTGTGTCGATCTGCTCGTGGGGTCCGGATCCGCACAGGTCGCTATCCGCGAAGACCCCTGGAACTGCTACATGTGCTGCAGCAGGAACGACTCGGGCCTCCTGAAGCGCAGAGACGACTGGACCTCACGACTGCAGCTGTTCTTCGCCAACAACCACGACCAGGAATTTGTGAGTCGATCTAGTGTGTGTCTTAGCAGTTTTGACACAAATTCGACAAGATTTTTCTACTACAGTCATAAAGACTAACTAATAGCACAAATGAAAGTTAAAGGAAATGGAGAATCAAGATGTTCTTTATGTTTACACATTTCAAAACTCTCCAGTTTAAAACACGAATTATTATTTTCCACCCTTCTGAAATCACTGGTCAATAATGCTATAATCAACACTTTTCACCAGTGTTAATTTCGTTAACGAAAACTATGACGAAAAATGTTTGTTGACAAGCTTTTTTCCCATGACTAAAATGAGACGATGACGAAGCAACAATAAGGTAAATAAATGATAACTGTGATTATATCAACATGCAATATCGTTGGCGATAAAAGATGAGACTAAAATGTATTTTAAAAAACCAAAACCTGTTTTTATTTTCGTCAAAAATGGAGACAAAATATTATTGCGGACTGCTGTACACGTCTCTACTACACAAGCTTTCATGTGTACGGTTGCCAGATAAGTGTCTAGATCCCCAAACCAGAGCTTCTTTGTTAAAAGGATACATTTTCTGCTTGGTGTTTTGCTTAATTTTGTAATCTGGCAACCATGCAAACACTTTTTATCAGTTTAACCATTATACAGCATGATGAAAATGTGACTAAGATTTCATTTCAGGACTAAGACTAAATAAATAAAATAAAAGGCTAACAAAATGAACACTACTTTTCAAAATTAGTTCTTCTTGGTGGCTGCTATAGTAAAAACACATTAAAAGTTTTCGAGAGCGTTACACATGTGTAATGCTTATGTAATATGCAAAGATGTTAGCCAATCACATCATTGGGCGTTTCCATTGACTCTCATAGCAGACACGCCCCTTTCAACAGAGCGTTCAAATCTGAGGCCAAATTCAGCATGGAAATGGCCATTTATAACTAAATTATGACTGTTTTTTATTTAAAAACATACTAAGAATTGTAAATGCCCCTCGGGAAATGTTATAAAATAATTTTAAAAATGTATTTCATGACCTCTGTAAAAAAGAAAAATCTGTCCATTATTTTCCTCTCAGGAACCGACAAAGTTGTATTCACCAATGTCAGCAGAGAAGAGGCAGCCGATCAGAGTGCTTTCTTTATTTGATGGCATCGCTACAGGTGAGATCACACCTGTGCTACTTTAGTATCACTGAGATACTATTATAGCTTTTGTTAATATTTTGAATTACATTTTATTTATATATTTGCTGTTTTCTTTTTCTTTTTCATTTTAAATTTTAGTCATTTTGTTTTTTGTCAACAGTTTTTTATTAATTGTTATTTATTAATTTCAGTGGTTTTAGTTATTTTAGTACTTCAAGTTAAACTAAACAAAAATTAGAAATGTTGCCTTGGCAACTTGGTGAAATAAAATAAGTTTAAGTTTTTAAAATTAATAAATAAATAAATAATCACATTGTAGTCGCATGATCATGGTGTTGTCTGTGTGAGTAAAACTGAAATTTGAGAAGTGAATTCATTTAAAAACATTTTTTTTTAGTAGGAAATAGATATCATAGTAAATAAAAACTAAAAATACAAGAACCTAATACTAACTGACATACATACATACATACATAAATAAATACATACATACATACATATAGTTGTTTGTGTAAATACAACTGAAATTTAAAGTGATTTAATGAAAATAATTTGACAGGTTTTTTTACATGTTAGTAAATTGAAGTAAAAAATATTAAATGAAAAGTAAAACTACAGAAAACTAAAACTGACAAACAAGTAAGTAAATAAATAAATATTTATTTCGTAGTCACATGATTATGGAGTAATCTGTGTCAGTGAAAGTGGTATTGAATTGATAGGGAATTGATGAAAACAATTGTGTTAAAAACAAGTAATTGAATTGAAATTACTAAATATTCAAGTAAATGAAAAATAAGACTACAAGAAACAACTAGCTGATATAAATAAATAAATACTCTTTTTTTTTTATTGCACGATGATGGAGTCATCTGTTCAAATAAAACTGAAATTTACAGTAAATTTGAAAATAACATTAAAATAAAAACATCAAATGGAAAATATATATAAAGGCGGGGCATAGAGGAGAAACAATAATGTACAGTATGTGGAAAATAATGTGTTTTTTTAACTTTAAACCGCATAAACACATTTCATTACACCAAATACACAAAATAATGTTCTTTTTAGCAGCATCATATGACCCCTTTAATAAAAAATAAAAGGTAACACTTTATGTAGAATGCATTAATAAAGGGTTATTAAAGGGACATTATAATTATTCATAATTTGCCTTGTAATACATTATATATCTTGTCGTAAATAATTATAACAGAATTTAAAAGGCATAGTGTAACAATGAGTTGATTAGTGTTATAATTCATGAGATTGTCCAATGCATTATAAGGAATTACAAGGCATAATTAATGCATTAAAACTACTTTTATAAAGCATTATAAATAAAGGCTTTAAGTAAAGTGTTACCAAAATAAATGTAATTTTGAAAAACTGTAACAATAAAATGAACAGTATTGCACATCATTTCTTTTATTTTTAGTGAACTGTCCCTTTGATCAAACTCATGTGGTAGTGTGGATAAGCCTGTGTGTGTGTGTGTGTGTGTGTGTGTGTGTGTGTGTTTTGCTGTCAGGGCTGCTGGTGCTGAAGGATCTGGGCATTCAGGTGGAGCGGTACGTGGCGTCAGAGGTGTGTGAGGACTCCATCACGGTGGGGATCGTGCGACACCACGGACATATCATGTATGTGGGAGACGTCAGGAACATCACACACAAGCATGTGAGCATGTGTCTTTCTCTCTGTCCCTCATTGTCTTTTATATTCGACACATTTCTGACGTCTCTCTCTGTTTGCGTCACGTGTTTCCCTGTAGATTCAGGAGTGGGGGCCGTTTGATCTCGTGATCGGTGGAAGCCCCTGTAACGATCTGTCCATCGTCAACCCTGCCAGGAAAGGCCTGTTCGGTACGACACTCACTCTCCAGCAGCAAAACCACAAAGTATGTGTGCATACTGATTTGCATTTGTTATAATGAGTTTTTTTCTTGTGTGTAGAGGGCACCGGGCGTCTGTTCTTTGAGTTCTACCGTCTGCTTCATGAAGCGCGACCCAAAGAAGGAGACGAGCGACCGTTCTTCTGGCTGTTTGAAAATGTCGTCGCCATGGGAATCAGTGACAAGAGAGACATCTCACGCTTTCTGGAGGTGTGTGCACACTCGAGACAAACACACACTCACATGCACAGAGTGAATCATGTATGCTGTTATAAACGCTGCCCACTTGTGGTTGTACATATAACAGATATTGCGCACAAACTGTATTTGGACACTGAAAAATGTCTGAATTCCACTAACATCTGACAAACACGAAGTAATTTTCTTCATTTTCAGCACTACATCTATTGATTTATCATTTAAAACCGGAATTTTTTGTGAAATGTTTTGCTTTCTGTAACTTTAAGACACTTGGGTTAGAATTGTATCTAATGCAGTGACTTTGAGGTTAACTGATATTGATATTTATTTTATTAAGTGTTTTTAAATTAGTTGTTTTCATCAGTTCACTTTGATTTTTTATAATATTTATTTAAAATACAATAAATATTTAATTATTATACTGTATGAAAATATAATATTTATTTTGTCAGTTTAAAATGTGTTTTTTTTTTTTTACGTTAGTATTATTTTTAGTGTTTTATCTAATGCAGTGACATTCAGGCAGTGTCTAAATACATTTTAGAGTCACTGCATATATATACAGTATATATAGAATATATAACATAGAAATTAATACTTTTATTCAGCAACAATGCATGAATCGATCAAAGGTGACAGTAAATACATTTATAATGTTACAAAAGATTTCTATTTCAAATAAATGCTGTTCCTTTGCATTTTCTTTTCATCAAAGAATCCTGAAAAAAATGTATCACGGTTTCCACAAAAAAATATTATTCAAATATTATAACTGTTTATTAACATTGATAATAATAATAAGTATATAATCGATGTTTCTTGTTCATCAAATCGGCATATTAGAATGATTTCTGAAAGATCATGTGACACTGAAGACTGGAGTAATGATGCTGAAAATTCAGCTTTAAATTACAGGATTAAAACTCATTTTAAAATATATTCAAATAGAACAGTTATTTTAAATTGCAATCATATTTCGCAATATTTACTGTATTTTTGATTAAATAAATGCAACCTTAATGAGCATAAGACACTTGTTTCAAAAACATGACAAAATCTTGCCTAAACTTGACTTTTTTCTGCAATATAATGGTTAATATAACGGTTCTGTCTGTGTTCAGTGTAATCCAGTAATGATCGATGCTAAGGAGGTGTCTGCTGCACACAGAGCTCGATACTTCTGGGGAAACTTACCTGGAATGAACCGGTACGACTGCTTGAAAATCTGCTGTATGAGTGAGATTAGATGTTATTGTTTGAGTTACATGTGAAACAGGCATGAAGAGTGAACATCAGAAAAACAAGATAAACTCTCTCTGTCTCTCTCTCTCAGTCCTCTGACTGCCATGATGAATGATAGACTCGAACTGCAAGACTGTCTGGAATATGGACGCACAGCTAAGGTGTGTGGGTTCATTTTGAAGGTTTTGTTGTACATGAAAATCAAAGATAGTTTGAACAGGTTGTCATTATTCCTGATGTTTTTTTTGTAGGTTGTTGACTATATCCAGATTTCATTTCACATGGAGTCTTGAGTTTTGAGGCTTGTTGAGGCAGAGCTGAATTTCTATTTCTATTTTTTCAGTTCGGAAAAGTGCGAACCATCACAACTCGCTCAAACTCAATAAAACAGGGCAAAGACCAGCACTACCCCGTCTACATGAACAATAAAGAGGATATCCTGTGGTGCACGGAGATGGAGAGGTGAGGGCCTTCTAGGTATTATTTCATGCCAAAATCTAAAGGGAAAACTGAATATTTTGCAGAAAATAAAGCATATTTCTGTTTGGAGATTTTTACAGCATGACAAATTATTTTCATGAAATTTATTTATATTTCTCCCAAATTCTCATTACCATAAAGACAATTTGAATTCTAAAATATCTTTAAACAATTTAATTATTCTTAGCTTCAGTGGGCAACCAGTCTTGGGCTACAGGGTGATATGGCTGCATACATACATTTTATATTTTAAAAAGTTTTTAAAAATATGTTATATAATATATGAAAACTAATATATATAAAACTTTTTAAAATATTAAATGTATAATTTTTATGCCGGTGTACGCTGACGTGTCAATACTAATCTTATATGCAGGCACTGGACTAAAAATACATTCAATCAGTCATCGCTCTCAAAATGAATTCAACGGGTCATCTTGTTAATGCTATAAATTAATTAATTAATTATAAATTAAATTAAAGAAAATTTTATCATGAACAAGAACATGAACAACAATATCACATTAGACCACAGAAATTCCAAAATGACATTTCCCTTACATTCAACTTCCAAAAGTGCATTCATCTTTGCCATGTTACATTCATTTAGTTGACTAGTGCTATACGCTGTATTACCAAAACCATAAATGGCATTAATAAAAACACTTA
>NW_015657627.1:12539-21666 GCF_001515625.1 Sinocyclocheilus rhinocerous | reverse complement strand
TGCTACGCATTTTGCCGTCTTCTCCTGCGCCATCGTTACTAAGCAACGGGGTAAACAGCTGCTGGCTTGATGACGAAAACGAACCGCGGTTCGGACCCAAATAATTTAATGTGAACACAGTCCAGCGAGGGCAGGGGGAGGGGGGAGCAATCGAACTCGGGTTCGGACCAAGCAATCGAACCAAGTGTGAAAGCACCCTTACTATTAATCACAGAACCGGCTTTACTGACGAGATGCGCATGACAATCACATGCGATTTATCGTGCAGCCCTAAGTTTGTTTGTTGATCACAAAGTACAAATTAGATGAGGAAAACTAGGAAGCCGGGTGTATTCAAAGCTCTGCCATTACTGTCTAGAGTGCGTGGAATGGTGCGCTGTGATTGGTTGAGCGGATATATCGCATTCTGCAGAGAAGGGAGACTGGCGTTTGTCGCGGTTTGGAAAGAAAGGGAGAAAACATGACAGAATAACTCGGATATCGCATTTTGCGTAAAATTAAAAATGGACTTTTCAATGCCGACCAGATACAATACTGATTTTGGCGGAAACTCCATTTTTTTTTAAAATGGCGTTTATCGCGTTTTGGAACCAAACTCTTTATATATATAAATATATTTATATATTCACCTGTATGTACTTGTGTGTAAAATCCACTGCTGTGTGTGTTACAGAGTTTTCGGCTTCCCCGTCCATTACACAGATGTGTCCAACATGAGTCGTCTCGCCAGGCAAAGGCTTCTGGGAAGGTCGTGGAGCGTGCCTGTGATTCGCCACCTCTTCGCTCCGCTAAAGGAATACTTTGCCTGTTACTGAAGCTCCGCCCACCACACATCATGATGGCGTCGTGACATCCCTCCTCTTCCTTTCCTGCATATCCAATAAGTTCCACCTTCTTGTGGTCTTCATTTTTGCTTGTGGCCTCTAAATGGCTGGTGCTATCCTAATATTACTATTCAACCCACTAGACAGTCACATTTCAGATATTTATTTGAAAACATTACTGAGTCCAGATTTTTGATTTTCTTGTATTTTATTGTCCGTCGTTTTAGTTTTTTTTGTCATGTTCCAACTGTGACAACTCTTTCTCTCTCACACAACTGACAGAGACAAAATGTGTGTGTGTTTGCAAGTGTATGTTTGTCCAAGTGTGAAAATATAGAGCACAAAGCGCTGGATGACAGGTGTGAAACAGAAGCAGTCGCTCTTTGAATACTCAAAGCAGGCGAATCCCGTCCCCCAACCCTAAAACTTATGTTACGCCGTGAACTAACCAGGTATGATATGGAAACTTTCAAGATTCAAGTCATATTTGATGTTTAATATATAAAGAATCTCACAGAAAATATGTCTAGGTCATATTTCATAATGCAAAAAAAAAGTAAGGTTCTAAAATGGGCTAAGAAAAAACTAAAATTCTTAGTTTTTTATCTTTGGATGAAATTTGACTGGGCATATTTTCATGAGATTGATTAAGCAGTGCTACAGTGCTATTTCTACTATTACATTAATAGAAATCAGGTAAATCACATCTAGTTAGGACGAAGTGTCAGATTAACATGGAAGAAATGCAATTTATCACTTATCGCTTTGTCATGTGGTGCCTGGTTAGTATACGTGTGTGTAACATCGACACAAACATCATTTTCACACATAAACACACATTTCCTGTGAGAGAGAAAATGTGCTTGAAAAATCAACAATACACTGTTTACAGGTTGCGGTCTTATTATGGTACTACTAAACTTCAGCAATTATTCACTCACAACTAACTCCACTATGGTGCTCTCTCTCTCTCTCTCTCTCAGCAATACAAACACAGCACACAGTCCCGTATTATGCCTTTCTGCTGGAGCCTATAGGGCACATATGAGAGAGCTGTGTCTTATCACACACACACACACACATGCACGCTGAGAGCTGTGTTATACACTCATACACCGTAAAGGGACAGTTCACCCAAAAATAAAAAATTCTGTCCTCATTTACTCACCCTCATGTCATTCCAACCACATACACACTGCAGCTAAATTTGGTTGTCAATTCACTTTTTGGTGCTTAATCCTGTTCTGTACACACTTACAACCACATTTTACAACCAAATTAACTCATTTACAAAAATTGTAAGTGGTGTGTATGGAACGGGGTTGCCAGGTCTGAGAACAAAACCAGTCCAATTGCTAATCAAAACTTGCCCATTTTTTTTTTCTTTCATCAAGGGGTTATGGTGTTCGCTTTAACCCGCAGATTAAAAAACAACCCACGGAAACATTATAAAAGTAGTCCAGTTCTGTGGGAAAACCGCTGACTTGGCAACACTGGTACGCAACCAAGCTCAACAACTAGTTGTTCATGAAGCATTTCAGCGTATATCAGAGTTGTCTTTTCTGTATGTGCGATGCAAGAAATCACAGTGAACGAGGTACGTTCTGACTCAGTGTTGCCAGATCTTGCTAGAAAAACAGCAAATAACAAGCCTGTAATGAGCTTAAAAACAAATGCTTTATCTTGTAAAGATATCACATACCAAAATATCGTGACATGCACCTGCTGTATGAGTAAACACAAGTCCAAAGACGATTAATAAGCATTGCTTATAATAAGTGGAAGTGGCAACCCTTCAAGAGCGTGATCCGCAAATCAGCCTTCCAAACTTAAACAAAACACAACAGCTCTGTTGATGGTGGTTTCATTTAAATTGACGAACACAACTTGGTCTTTGGTCACTTTGATGAGGTGAATAACGGATGACATTGGTTTAATTTTTGGGTGAACTACTCCTTTGTGAGAGAAATTTATTTTCTTTATAAGATCATGTCGTTTGCTGTCGTCTCTGATGCAATATTCTGCCAACAACACACACCGACCTTCCGCATGTTGAAATGGAATTACTTGCATCCGATTCTGCCAGATCTTGCCGTTTTCAGTCCAGATACCACCACTCTTACTGTATTTCGTGTTTGTGTGTGTTCAGTCGGGTATCAGGGCTGTGTCGTTTTTAGCCCCTGCATGTGTTTCTACTGTTGGTGCAGAAATTCAATGGTGCCGCAGATATTCCATGGTGCTTCGTTCTCACTCTCTCCTGGCTTGCATTCTGCTTCAGGTTCAGCTCGGCTACGTTCACACCGCAATTGTGTGATTTTTGGCCCAGATCTGTTTTTTGATGAAAAATCATGTTTTCATCTTCCATCTGAGACACTTTCATATGTGGAGATTAATCATGGAAACATGCAATGTGGTTCATGTGATTTTTAACATTCACTACTGGTCAAAAGTTTGGGGTCAATAAGATTTTTTTGATTAATATTAATAAGATGAATGTGACTTTTTAAAAAGATTAATATGTTTACTCAGCAAGGATGCATTAAACCGATTAAATGTGACAATAAAGACATTTATAATATTACAAAATATTTATACAGTATTTCAAATAAATGCTGGTCTTTTGAACATTCAGTTCATTAAAGAATCCTGAAAAATGTCAGTTTTCACAAAATATGAAGCAGCACAACTGTTTTCAACACTGAAATAGTAAGAAATGGGCCCTGCTGTAGTGCTTTGAGCTCTAGACTCAGGTTCCAAGAGGGTATAGAGGGGGGCCGGGAAGGATTTAACCTTCTTGCCCCCCTAAGGAACCTGACGACCAAGTCATGCCTCTCTACCGACTTCCCTTCCACGGGGTCGTGGTACGCAGCAATCGCAGCCACATAGACTTTAAGGGTGGAGGGAGACAGCCTTCGCTCCAACCCTTTCTGCAAAAAGGACAGCACGACTCTTATCGGGCATCTTCGGAGGTCCTCACCACTCGACGAACAGGTTCCACTTCAAGGCATAAGCATGTCTCGTAGACGGTGCTCTTGCCTTAGTGATGGTGTCTACTACCTCTTGGGGTAGGCCATCTAGAATCTCCGCGTCCCGTCCAGGGACCAGATGTGAAGTTTCCAGAGGTCTGGACGCGGGTGCCAAAGGGTGCCCCGTCTCTGAGTCAGTAGATCCTTCCTCAGAGGAATATGCCAGGGAGGGGCTGTCACAAAGAGCATTAGTTCTGGGAACCAGGTCCGAGTGGGCCAGTAGGGCATCACAAGCAGGACCTGCTCCTCGTCCTTCCTGATCTTGCACAGTGTCTGTACGAGAAGGCTCACTGGGGGAAACGCATACTTGCGCAGGCCCCCGCGGCCAGCTGTGTGCCATTGCATCCGTGCCGAGTGTTCCCTCGGTCAGGGAGTAAAACAACTGGCAGTCAGAGGCTGGACCGTCTAGCGATAGAGTCTCCACTCTCCGGGGAGCGCAGCTCGTGACAGTTCGTCGGCTGCACGGTTGAGCAGACCCGGAATTTGAATGGCACGAAGCGACCTCAGATGATTCTGACTCCAGAGGAGGAGGTGGCGGGCGAGTTGCGACATGCGACGGGAGCGTAGACCACCTTGTCGGTTGATGTACATAACGGTCGCAGTGTTGTCTGTTCAGACCAGCACGTGCTTCCCTTGTACGCGCCTTCTGAGCCGGTCCAAGGCAAGGCGTACTGCTAACAACCAGTGGTGTAATGTAACAAAGTAATAATACTTCGTTACAGTACTTAAGTATTTTTTGGGAGTATCTGTACTTTACTTGAGTTTTTATATTTCAGCCAACTTTTACTCCACTACATTTCCTAATTAAAATGTATACTTTTACTCCAATACATTTCCCCGAAGCATATTCGTTACTTACTACAAAATAGTCAGAAGTCAGGAGAACACGGAATGCAGGAAAGAAGGTTTGACGAATCAGTGGTCTGCCGTCTGCAAGTTAGACTCATGCTCATGTGCAAGCAAGTGCGCGCACCACCGCAGATAATTCATTTTCCACTCAAGTCGAGTCTGGGGTGTGTGATACAGCATCGTCTGCAATAATATGGTAAGTGTTGTTGTAATGACACTGCCCCCAACACTGGCTGCCCCTGCAGCTGCCATATGCCCCAGCGACCGAATCCAACTCCATACAGAGAAAAGAGATCCTCTGCATCGAGTTGAGTTTGCTCTTTTCCCAGTTGACCCGAAGGCCCAACCGGCTGAGGTGCGAGAGCACCAAGTCCCTGTGTTCGCACAACTGATCCTGAGACTGAGCAAGTATGAGCCAGTCATCGAGGTAGTTGAGAATGTGAACGCACTGATATGCTCATCCTTCGAATGCGAACCGCAGCAATGGTCTGTGGTGCGGAAGGATCGATACATGAAAGTACGCGTCCTTCAGGTCGATCGATGCAAACCAATTTCGGGGACGGATGCACCCGAAGATGCGTTTCTGCGTCAACATCTTGAACAGTAACCGGTGAAAGGCACGGTTCAAGACACGAAGGTCCAAGATTGGTCGTAACCCACCGCCTGTCATAACCCACCGCCTCTCTTGGGTACAATGAAGTAGGGGCTGTAAAACCCCGTCTTCATATCAGCTGGAGGGACCGGCTCTATTGCGTCCTTCGCCAGTAGGACTGCGAACTCCTACGCCCAGTTCCACGGCGCCACTTGCTTGAGGCTGATGCGGATGCAGCATGGGAGCGGGGGTGGACGCAGGGGGCCGCCCTCGGAGATGAGCAGGCTGGGGCGCTGTGGCCGGCGGACGGGTGGAGACAGCAGTTGCCCGCCGGGGCAGGACATGTCAGATCACCTCAGTCTGCTCCTGTGCAGCCGAGAACTGCTGGGCCACGTTCTTGACTGCGTCGCTGAAGAGGCCGGTTTGGGACACAGGGACCTTGAGGAACAGAACTTGTCGGCGTCCCTCATTTCGGCCAGAGATGGCGCTCCTGGACCACAAGTGTGGACACTGCATGACCCAGAGAACTCGCAGTGACCTTCGTCGCTCGGAGCCTGAGGTCAGTTGCTCTTTCAAAACTTACGGATCGTGACCACTCACGTGCAGGTCCCTCAGTGCTTTAGCCTGAAGAACCTGCAATAACGCCATAGCGTGTAAGGCGGAGGCCACATAAGCATCGCCGGACAGACAAGACGAGTACCTACAGACCCGGGAGGGGAGGCACGGTTTGCCCTGCCGGGTGGAGGCGGTGTCAGGACACAACTGCATTGCAACCGACCGCTCCACCAGGGGGACCCCAGTATACCCTCTAGCTGCACCACCGTCGAGAGTGGTGAGGGAGGAGGAGTTAACAGGTCGGATTCCGGCAGAAAAAGGTGCCTTCCATGACCTGGTAAGCCCCCTCATGCACCTCCGGGAAGAATGGCACCGGGGCCGGGCGCTGAGAACCAGCGCGGGCCACCCCGAAGAAGCAGTCGTCCAACCTTGAGGGCTCGGGACACGGTGGAGATTTCCACTCGAGCCCTACCCTCACGGCGGCCCGGGAAAGCATAGCCGTCATTTCCGGATCCGATTCAGGCATTGCGAGGGTTGGTTCCCTGGAGGGTTTGCCATCACTGTTACCCTCAGACCACCAGTGCTACTGCCTGAAGTAGCCCCCGCCTGACTGCCGCAATGATGAGAACTAGATCGAGGCAGAGGCAACGGAGCTCCACACCTTTTGAGGTAACTGAGCTTGGCCCGCAACTCCGAGATGGTCATCTTCCCGCAATGAGAACATGACTCGTCCATGAACGCCACCTCAGCGTGCTTAATGCCCAGACACATGAGGCAGCGATCGTGACCATCATCCGATACCAGGTAACGACCACATCCAGAAACGCACGGGTGATATGTTGTCTGTAGCAAGACGCAATGTCATCTTTACAAAGACACAACGTCGAGTTTGCCAGATGCAACGTCGTCTTTACAAAGACGCAACGTTGAGTTTACCAGACGCAACGTCGTCTTGAAAAAAAGACCCACCCGTGAATGCTCTTTTAGGGAAAAAGCTCTTTCAGTGTGCTGAAGCGCACAGGGGAGATGGCCACCTGCAACACAAACAGGGGGTAGTGCAGCCTGATGTGTGCAACCCATTCGACACGGGAAACCACCACCGCTAAAGCGCCGTACCGCCAACACCAAAAGCTCCAAAGAGCGCGCTGAACTCGTTCAGTCTCCTTCTCTCAGAAGAGTAGTCAGGAGTAAAACGATGTGATTGCTTGGCTCCGAAGCAAAAAGCTGAGTATGCGTTGCACCTGCTGCCTAGTTATACTCGCGCTGCGATCAGCAGCAGCTGGATGCAATCATTGCATGCCAATGTGGATTGGCTTGTTTAGTTTACACTCGAAGTGGATTGGTCTCTCTAAGCGAGATCCCAATTCGTCGGTCATTACCGATGTGGCGGGTCGAGAGTGACCGACTGAAAGAGAACAGCATATTAGAATGATTTCTGAAGGATCATGTGACACTGAAGACTGGAGCAATGATGCTGAAAATTCAGCTTTGATCACAGGAATAAATAACATTTTATTCAAATAGCAAACAGCTATTTTAAATCGTAATAATATTTCACATTATTGCTGTTTTTATTGTATTTTTGATAAAATAAGTTAGTATAATTGTATCGTTGATTTAACCTTGCCATACATTTTTAAATTCTACTATATGAAGTGTTGAAAAGGAGATTGTAATATTTAAATAAAATGTATAATTACATATTTTCAAATGCCTTTATTTAAAAAAAAAAAAAAAAGGTGTCCTAAAGTCTGAGACCACACTGAAAATCTGGGATTCAAAGTGTAATGTGAAAATAAACATTAATTTTTAGGATTTCAGAAAATAAAAATTGATCAAATTAATTATAAAATATTTCAGATTCTGAATTAGGCTCTTGCGATGTGAGCGTAGCCTTTCTCTCTGGTGCTGAACTGCATACAGATCAGTCAAAGTGCTAATCTAAAGGCTGACTAGTATTGTGTTTCTGCCGTTCCGGTTTTTGATAATCTTGACATATTCAGTGCTCCTTCGGTCGGGATTCTGGGAAAGTGGCCCATCTGTGTGATGTCATAAAAGCTGGTCACATGGTGCTCCCAGAATCCAGAGTCCTCTTGTGGTGCAAGTGGAGAGTTCATACTTGGATTACGTGCAAACTGGATTACTGTACAACTCTACTACGTGTGCTGTTTTATAGTCCTGTTTCACATCTGAAGTAAACAGGACTCTGGTGCTCACAGAGATGTGCTTCGAAAATCGAGAATTTTTGTACGAATTTGCTCATTCGATTGGCCCTCGCTAGAGGGAAGAGTTTATACAGATCACATTTCAACCGGGAAAGCAAACTAGCACATTGGACTACTTCTTATTTGTGGGTTGCTCATTTCTTCGAACTTTTGGCTGACGTGTTGAAATCTGGTCAGCTAACTCATTACCTGAAAGATGGTTTTATTTTCAGTTTAGATTCAGATCTGAATTATTGTATCACAGTTGATGTTGAGATATGCTTATGGCCCGCAGGTTATAGTAAACTTCTGCTTTAGCTCATGCTCAGAAACCAAACTTAAAGGAGAGCATCCTGCTATTTAGCTGTTTGATGGGATTGTTGTTGGATAATAGTAATTCACTTTGGGCAACATGATTCAAAACATGTTGCATTTTTGAGTCTTTTAAAGAGTAAGTTTAAATGCAAAAAAGTCAGCGTATTCTGTCTAGAAATTATTTACAGAGATACTGTCAATTTTTGTTGCCAAAAACCTCTAAGAAGAACATGCACGTCCATGACCAGCATGATGTCTTTTGTTGAGTTTTGTAGACTATTGTGACCCCCCCAAAAAAACACCCCCCTTAAAGGAATAGTTCACCCAAAAATGAAAAATTGCTGAAAATGTGCTCACCCTCAGGCCATCCAAGATGTAGATGAGTTTGTTTCTTCATCTAAACAGATTTGGAGGAATTCAGCTTTACATCACTTGCTCACCAATGGATCCTCTGCAGTGAATGGGTGCCGTCAGAATGAGAGTACAAACATCCACACCACTCCAGTCCATCAATTAATGTCTTGTGAAGTGAAAAGTTTAGTGTTTGTAAGAAACAAATCCATCATTAAAACGTTTCTGGTTCTCTCTATCCATAATGTTGCTTTCTCCGTAAAAAAAAAAAAAAGGTCTTGTCTGAATCAGGAGTGAAGTATGCACAGATCAAGCACTATTTAAAAGTGAAAACAGTCTAAAACAGCTCTAAACAAATATGTTGGTAAATTTTGATGTGAGAGGACAACAGGGGATGGAGTTTTTCACTGA
>NW_015657627.1:3503-9754 GCF_001515625.1 Sinocyclocheilus rhinocerous | reverse complement strand
ATTAATTTTTAGGATTTCAGAAAATAAAAATTGATCAAATTAATTATAAAATATTTCAGATTCTGAATTAGGCTCTTGCGATGTGAGCGTAGCCTTTCTCTCTGGTGCTGAACTGCATACAGATCAGTCAAAGTGCTAATCTAAAGGCTGACTAGTATTGTGTTTCTGCCGTTCCGGTTTTTGATAATCTTGACATATTCAGTGCTCCTTCGGTCGGGATTCTGGGAAAGTGGCCCATCTGTGTGATGTCATAAAAGCTGGTCACATGGTGCTCCCAGAATCCAGAGTCCTCTTGTGGTGCAAGTGGAGAGTTCATACTTGGATTACGTGCAAACTGGATTACTGTACAACTCTACTACGTGTGCTGTTTTATAGTCCTGTTTCACATCTGAAGTAAACAGGACTCTGGTGCTCACAGAGATGTGCTTCGAAAATCGAGAATTTTTGTACGAATTTGCTCATTCGATTGGCCCTCGCTAGAGGGAAGAGTTTATACAGATCACATTTCAACCGGGAAAGCAAACTAGCACATTGGACTACTTCTTATTTGTGGGTTGCTCATTTCTTCGAACTTTTGGCTGACGTGTTGAAATCTGGTCAGCTAACTCATTACCTGAAAGATGGTTTTATTTTCAGTTTAGATTCAGATCTGAATTATTGTATCACAGTTGATGTTGAGATATGCTTATGGCCCGCAGGTTATAGTAAACTTCTGCTTTAGCTCATGCTCAGAAACCAAACTTAAAGGAGAGCATCCTGCTATTTAGCTGTTTGATGGGATTGTTGTTGGATAATAGTAATTCACTTTGGGCAACATGATTCAAAACATGTTGCATTTTTGAGTCTTTTAAAGAGTAAGTTTAAATGCAAAAAAGTCAGCGTATTCTGTCTAGAAATTATTTACAGAGATACTGTCAATTTTTGTTGCCAAAAACCTCTAAGAAGAACATGCACGTCCATGACCAGCATGATGTCTTTTGTTGAGTTTTGTAGACTATTGTGACCCCCCCAAAAAAACACCCCCCTTAAAGGAATAGTTCACCCAAAAATGAAAAATTGCTGAAAATGTGCTCACCCTCAGGCCATCCAAGATGTAGATGAGTTTGTTTCTTCATCTAAACAGATTTGGAGGAATTCAGCTTTACATCACTTGCTCACCAATGGATCCTCTGCAGTGAATGGGTGCCGTCAGAATGAGAGTACAAACATCCACACCACTCCAGTCCATCAATTAATGTCTTGTGAAGTGAAAAGTTTAGTGTTTGTAAGAAACAAATCCATCATTAAAACGTTTCTGGTTCTCTCTATCCATAATGTTGCTTTCTCCGTAAAAAAAAAAAAAAGGTCTTGTCTGAATCAGGAGTGAAGTATGCACAGATCAAGCACTATTTAAAAGTGAAAACAGTCTAAAACAGCTCTAAACAAATATGTTGGTAAATTTTGATGTGAGAGGACAACAGGGGATGGAGTTTTTCACTGAAATGTTATAATGGATTATGGACTTGTATTTTGGCCTTATATTTCAAGTTAAAATGTCTTAATGGTGGATTTGTTCACTTCACAAGACATTAATTGTTGGACTGGAGTGGTGTGGATTATTGTGATGTTTTCATCAGCTGTTTGGACTCTTCATTCTGACGGCACCCATTCACTGCAGAGGATCCATTGGTGAGCAAGTGATGTAATGCTACATTTCTTCAAATCTGTTGTGATGAAAAAACAAGCTCATCTACATCTTGGGTGGCCTGAGGGTGAGGAGATTTTAAGTACATTTTCATTTTTGGGTGAACTCTTCCTTTAACGCTAACCCATTAATTTCGGACATCTCATTTTGCTCCAGAGGCAGAATATTTTGCTTTCGGGTCAAGATTTTGAAAAGTAACATCTGAAATGCAGGATGTTCTCCTTTCAAGGTTGGCTTGGTAGAATCTGACTCCTTTAGCAGGATCTTCGTGGCACTGTGCTGGGTCGAACCGCTCGTAGCCTTAGAGTCTGTCTGTGTTTGTTTGGTGAAGGCTGGTGAATCTCGTATCGCAACGTGAGGTTTGATTGTTATTAGTCGAGACTTAAGTGAATTGTACATAGATAAGTTTGCCTCTTTTTTAGAAATGTATTACATTTTGTGTGCTGGGTGTTTTTAAATTCATTTGGAGTAATTCTGCCGTGATTATTGGCTAGTGTATGATTATGTGCATGGCTGTTATAATAAAAGGGGTGGGGTCGAAGGCGGGGCTGTGAGCTAATTAATGCAAAGACCAGAGAATTCTTTTCTATTTATGAACCCTGGTGGGGAAGATGATGGACAGGTGATGCGTTCAAGGGCCGACCAATAACCTGTTGTCAGCTTTAAAGGAGGCGTGGTCTTGCCTGAGGGTATTTTAGGAATTATACATGTATCTCGAATCAGAGAAGGTTGTTTCAAAAAGGTGCTATACAGTTTATTCTTAAATGAAGAACTAGAAAAGAATGACATGAAAATATATCGTTGAGAAGTGACTTGGTCTTGACAATGACTGTTTTTATGTTGTGTAGTCTTGAAAAAGCACTATTATTTTTTTCTTTTATGAATATATTAACAAAAGGCATTTTAACTTTGTACTTGATGAAAATGTAAAAGTAAAAAAGATGAATAAAAATGTATGGATTCGTGTGTTTTAACCTAGACATTACTGTAGTATGTGCCTCTCAGTAAGAAACATTCATTCATACTGTATTCACATGCTGCTTTCAGGTCACGTCGGAACGATCGTATTTACGAGTCGAGTGCTTACCGTTGAGAAACTCTGGATTTTCTTGAATTTTTGGATTTCGTGTCAGTTAATCGACCCAATTGGTCATAATTTGGTTTTCATTTCAATTGCCTATCGCATAATTTAGGTTGTATGCGTATGGTGTGAAAAGTAGCGAATCAGAAAATACAAAAATAGCCGGTTTATGAGGGAACAAAACTACATTTCCCATCATTCCCTGCAGTAGTGTCAAAAACCGCACCCAATGCACATCTCTTCATTTTCTGCTAAAAAGCTTGTTTGTCAGGAAATATGAAATACATTTGATTCCGACCACTTTGCATCGACTTTCGAACTCGTAAGTAGGAGCTTCCCCGGAGGACTTGAAGGCAGCATTACTGTACACTGTTACGTAACTGCTTGGAAGTGATGGCAAAACTACATTACCCAGCATTCCTTTCTACAGACTCCCTCCATGTACTCTTGCTACGATCAGACTGTATTGTTTTTTTCTAAATGATTGTTGTTGCCTCAATATTTATTGCCCTACAGCCTCGTCCATCTGATCAGTCCACAGGTCTCTCTCTTATACTTTTTCCTCATCCGCTGTAACACACATTTATCCTCACCCTCTCTCTCTCAGTGTGGCTGTAGTTCCGTTGTGTTTCGATGGTCGTTGGAGTGTTATAGTAGCAGTTCATCCTTCCATAATTCTCTCTGTATGCAGTGAAAGGAGAGACAGCTGAACACAGGGGCTCCTTTCCTGTGCACTTATGCTGGGGGACACTTGAATTAAATGTACTGTTTTTGTGCTAAAATCAGCCTTGTCGCGTCTTTCTTATGGTGTGAGTGAAGATCATTAAGGGGGTAGTTCACCCCAAAATGAAAATTGTCATCATTTACTGATGCTCAAGTTGTTTTAATAAACCCGTATGAGTTTCTTCTATTGAACATTACAGAGGACATTTTGAAGAATGTTGGTAAACAGTTATTGGTCCCCACCGACTTCCATAGTAGGCCTATGGAAAATAAACTATGGAAGTCAATGGCTGTATACCAGCAACTGTTCGGTTAAAAACACTCTTCAAAATATCTTCTTTTTGTGTTCAACAAAAGAAGGAAACTCGTACATGTTTGAGTAAATGATGATCATTTTAATTTTGGGGTGTACTGTCTCACTTACCAACTGTTTTGGGGTAGCCTATAGTTGATATAAATTCTAGTCCATCTAAAACTATTTTAAACACAGTTGTTTAGAACAGATTACCTGTAACTAAAAGCTATTGCCATTAAATAAAAATGCTAATTGAACACACCTAGTAACAGCTGTAAACATTCTCCCAGCCAGGCCATATTTTTATCTCCGTCGGTGTGTCAAGAACGCCCTGAAAAACGCCTCAAGCCCCGTTCACACTACACTCTAAAAAGTGCTGGGTTATTTCTGTAAACACATTTTTGGCACCCCCAAGAAAGACAAAAGCACCCCCATAGCACCCCCACAGATTTTTTCCTGGAATCAATTATATATATGCTGTAGCCTATTGTAGCCTATTTAATAATTAAGATGATAATAAAAAAAAAACATTTGACTCCTTACGCATACATAACTCGTACAATGCAATAACAACGTGATTTGCAGCTGTCGCACTTTTCGTAATGTCATTATAGCATTTCATTTAAAAAATGGAGCGCTTCCTTGTGCTAAGTAGGCCTGCCCCCGACTAAAGATTTTTCTAGTCAACTAGTCGCACGTTATATTAAGTTGATTAATATAATAATATTAACCATCCTTAAATATATAGGCAGTCGTATTAGGCTATAGCCTATTCCGCGCTCAAGCTCGCGCATAAAGCAATTGCCTCAAAGCACCGGCAAAGTGATTATGAACGTGTCGGGGTAAAAAAAAGACATTTTAATTACTTATTAATAAACTAGTGCTTTCTGAGTCAGTGTCGGGTGCAAAGATGAAGTTGCCGAATGCCGACGCTGACTCGCCATCTCCACATGGACGTGCCTTTAATAGAAATGCATTTTTTCATACGAACTACAAAATTAAAGAATATTACAAAATCGAGTGGGCGAGTTTTCCTTATATTTATTTTATTTTTCATATAAAAATTATAATGACCTGTTTTGGTTATATTTACTATTAATTGCAGGACTCCAGACTGCAATAATTTTTTCTGCCTGTGTGACTAAATTTTGTAAGCGGTTGCACTGGCGCGACCACCGCGTTGTTCAACTCATAAGCGCTGCCATTTCTGTTGCATATGAGAAACATCAAATGGCAACTTGTTTGAACTGCGCAGCGCTTAGAGTGTAGAGCCTGGTTTATACCAAAGCACTGTCACTGGCAGCAAGTTTAGTTTTACTTTTCTTTTTGTTTTCATTTTGGAAAGCTTATCTTTGCTGTTTTCCTCATGTTATGCTATGTAGGCTCTCTTTTATTTATTTATTTATATTTTTTATTTGATTCCTCAGTGTTTGCTAAACGGTCTGTAATTTATTAGTCATTATATGATACAGCATGTGGTGTGTGCCATGCCTCATCTTATTCGTTTTTGTTAATAAACGTTTTGTAAGCTAGTTTGTCATTGTAGCTTACTGTTTTATTGTTGTTGTGCTTTTTAATTAAAAATAACAATGAATCCATCTTTTGTTTTAGTCTTAAAAAGTGAAAGGTGTAAGCATAACCGACTGTTATTGTAAAACGTGACAAGATCGCGAAATCGAAAGTGAAAGCGTCCGAAGTTCGGCTTATAACATGGCAAAAGAGGAACTCCTGTTCACAAAATTCAAATCACAAATAATACTACTGATGAAAAAGAACGGGTTGAATGTGAACCACTTTCGTTTCCATATAACTATAAACTATGATAAAAGTTCATCAGCATGCATTGATTAATCCCATGTTGTAGTGCTCGTGCAACCAACTGAGAAAGTTAGTCGCAAAAGAGCGACCAGTGGGAAGAATGAGTCTGGAGCCCTGAATTGCCCCGCTAACCCCTGTCAATGATCTAGCACCCCCTCAGCAGTTCAAAATTCTCTGGCGCCACCCTTGATCACGATCATCCTTCAAAATGTGGATTCTGTTGGTTATTTTGGTCATTTTTTTTGTGGATGGTAAATATGACCATTTTAGACTATTTACTCTATTTAAAGGGGTCATAGGATGCCCATTTTCCACAAGTTGATATGATTCTTTAGGGTCTTAATGAAAATTCTGTAACATAGTTTGGTTAAAATTTCTCAATGGTAGTGTAAAAAACACCTTTTTTTTACCCTGTCAAAAAAAGCTCTTTTCAGAGCATGCAGATTTGTAGCATTTTCCTTTAAATGTTAATGAGCTCTGCTGACCCCGCCCCTCTCTTCCAAACTGCTCTCAGAGAGACTGTTTACTTTAGCCGCATTCATCATGAAACTTGCTAATTAGCACATTATTAGGAAAGGCGATTTGCAAAGATTCGTTAAAAAAACCTTACACTCACTTCTTCTGTAGGTGAAGCTGGATCATGAATGATT
>NW_015657627.1:0-3311 GCF_001515625.1 Sinocyclocheilus rhinocerous | reverse complement strand
TGAGAAAGGGGTAAAGATTTTAGTAGATTAACAAAAAACCACTGGGTGGATTTTTATCATTATAGGGTGGTTGTGTACACACACTGCCAACACACATTTCAGTTCAAACAACTTGTAAAAGTGCATGTAGCATTATATGACCCCTTTAAATAGTATGACAGATATTGGTAGATCTGCCTCAAAGAAACGCAATGCTACATTGTCATATTTCTCACAATTGAGACTATTTCTCACTGCACTTATCTCACGATATTCACAGTTGCTATTAAATGTGACTCATTTGTTTTTAAGCTTTATTTCATAATTAGCCTACCTGTTTTATTTTGTAGCTACTGAAACGGTCTTCCAAAAATCCAAACGTATTTTATTTTACTTTTTATTTAAGTATTAGACATTTTAAAAACAAGTTAATATGGTCGACTGTGATGTCGTGTCACCCAGCCACGAAAGCAAACAGTTACATCGCCTTTACGATTGTTTGTTTAAATAGTAACATGCATGCTTTTATATGTGATTCCTTCTTATTCACAGGAAAAACGATTAACGAATTTCGTTTGGTTCTTCATGCGATGACCACAGCCGTGTTGTCAGCTGTAGCCTAGTACCTGGTGCTGTTACACCTGCGCCAAAGCTGCTTGGACAATTCTATTCCAAAGTCTTCGCCTTGATGATATATTAGTGAGGTATGGTACGGAATTAGATCGCTTCGGGTATGTTTTGAAGTGTTATAGAAGCGGCGCTGTTCATTTCCTGGAGGCGGTGTGTTTGATCTTGGAGTCGCTCGCACAGTTTCTGACAGTCGTGTCGCTTTTAGACACGTCCTGCAGGCGGCGCTGTTTCTAATTGCGTCCACGGTGCGCTGGGCGCAACAAATGCTGCTTTTCTCTAATGAGGACATGGATGCATAGGAGAAAGAGCAGAGAAAACGGAGAGACGAAATACAGAAATAAAGAGGACAGCTGGAGGAATACCTAAATCCTGATCAGTCCACAGTGAAAAAAAGACACTGATTATTACATTCTCTGAAAACAGCACCTGGTTGCTCTTTGCCATGCACTTACAATAAAAGTGAGATTTTAAAAACAAGTAGAATATTGATTGTATAACGTCGTTACACTCTACTGAAAACAATTACATCGCCATTACGATTGTTTTGAGAGTTGCATTTCTACTGTGAATTATAGCCTATGACTTAGATGAGCTAAAAGATGTTTGTTCACGTTGCGATTCTGCATTTATTCTGTCGGTTTACTATCTGAACTTTTCATAAACACAAAAGCACCATAAAAGCAGCTTCTGACGCCATAAGGGCTTTATATGTCTACATTGATCACCTGGAGTTGAGTTGAGTTCACTGACTGAGCTGAACTTGAGAACCAGCACTAATGCTCTGTTGCTATTTTCTAAATACCATGGTAGTGAAGCATCTTTTAGGCACTTTTGTGTGTGTGTGTTCTTGTTTATGCTACATTGTGGGGACCAAATGTCCCCACAAGGATAGTAAAACCTGACATTTTTGACATTGTGGGGACCGGCCTGCGTGTAACAATGCAAACAGGTTTTCTGTAAAGGGTAGGTTTAGGGTTAGGGGATAGAAAATATCGTTTGGTCAGTATAAAAGTAATAGAAGTCTATGGAAAGTCCCCACAATTCACAGAAACCTAACGTGTGAGTTTATATATCATGGTGGGGACTTGAACCTGAATTCACACAGACTCATGGGGACTCGTGTCACGGTGGGGACCTAAATTGAGGTCCCCATGGGTACAAAAGCTTATAAATCATACAGAATGAGGTTTTTTTTAGAAAGTAAAAGCCGGCCCTACTTAACGCAAAAGTATATTTAATATACAGTGCACTTACTAAAACTTAAACAAAAAAGACATAATAATCTTCCCTGCTAGTGAGCTGTTAACCACTGTGACCAGATCACTGAATCATTGAGCTGAATTTGAGAACCGTATGATTAGCGCATTGGGACGTGATTATTTCTGTGGAATAAGTGATGACAGATTTTTTTTTATTAAACTATTTTATCTGTTTTGCTAACTATATGATTTGTGGCTGCCTTTCTGTTCACTTTTAAATGGGACTTTATTTCATTCTTCTTTGTGCTGCTTGGAAAAAAACATCAACAAAGGAATGTACAGTACAACAGTAATCAAGATTTTATTAACAATGATATCTTATAAAAAAAAAAAAAGTAAATTGTGCGATTAAAAAAATAAATGCAATTGATTATCAAAATGAAAAATGTGTTAAATTGCATGTTAAAAGAATACTTAACAGATAAGTGTATCTTCAAATGTACATTTCGCTGTTGAATACCATTATTATCTGTATGATTTTCACATGATCTATAAAATTAAATCATCTATACTGCAATAATGATGTTCTACATCTAGAGCAGCTACTGCAGGTTTGTACACATACAGCACTTATACATATTAGCAATTCTACGATAAAAGAATCAAGAGTCGCTGTCGTCCGATTCTTCTCATCACAGTCTGGCGTCTACACTGATCTGAGGGGTCCATCCATTGCCTGTAATGAAGAAGAGGAAGTACAACTCATTACACTATACAATAGAGCAGAAACACCCTTTAATTCGCAATAGAAGGCTGTAGATCAGAACAAAAATCAATCCATAATCTTACTCAGCATGTCCCATATTCTCTTCACTGCAGATTTATTCACTCTAAACTCATTCTGGTCATCACTGAAAAACAGAGAGAGGTCTTATTATTAAACTCATTTCTGTGTTCATAAATCATTTCCAGTTTCAAAGTTAATTTCTTAGATGTGTGTTGAAATAGTTTACACTTTAGTTTTGGTCACAGCAGCCATCCTGAGCAAAGCTGAGAGAACGTTCTTCTGGAGGTCAGACGATAAACACTCATACGACTCAACTTCACCTGAAAGAAAAAGACTGGTTGAAGATAATCTGTTTTCATTATAACATTATCTGATCGCATTAATCTGTTACATAATTCACAAGATCATTTCACAGATATTGCCAGAAATCTTCAACAGGAAATGACCCACACCTGAAATAAAGAGCTTCACGATGAAACTGCGGATGCTGTTTGAAAACATCTTCTCTCTGAATGTCTGCGGACTCTCTTCACACAGGTATCTGAACACCACCTAAACACATCATCATCATTTATATTAAAGGAGTAGTTTAGCCAAAAATTTAAATTTGGAAAAATTTACTCATCCCAATCCAAGATGTAGATGAGTTTGCTCCATCATCAGATTTGGAGTAATTTAGCATTCCATCACTTGCTCACCAGTGGATCCTCTGCAGT
>NW_015657626.1:0-1132 GCF_001515625.1 Sinocyclocheilus rhinocerous | reverse complement strand
ATGTTTTTTAAAGAAGTCTATTATGCTCATCAGTGATGCATTTATCTGATCAAAAATACAGTACAAAATGAGAAATATTATTACAATTTTAAATCATTTAAAATGTTCTATTTGAATATTAAAAAGTAATTTATTCCTTTGAAGCAATGCTGAATTTTCAGCATCATTACTCCAGTCTTCAGTGTCATGATCTTCAGAAATCATTCTAATATGCTGATTTGCTGCTCAAGAAACATTTCTGATTATTATCAGTGTTGAAAACAGTTGTGCTGCTTCATATATTTTTTTCATGATTCTTTGATGAATAGAAAGTTAAAAAAGAAACAAAATTAAAAAGAACAGCATTTTGAAACAGAAATATTTTCTGTTTCAAATATTTTCTTATAAATGTTTTTACTGTCACTTTTGACGAATTTAATACATCCTAACTGAATAAAAGTATTAATTTCTTTTTTCTTTTTTTTTTATCTTACTGACCCCAATCGTTTTGAATTGTAGTGTATATGTGTATTTTTTCATTGCTTTGATTTTTTTCCCAGTTGAATTTATACAAATAAACTACATTTATTTATTTATTTATTTGTTTGTTTGTTTGTTTGTTTGTTTATTTATTTATTTTTAATTAATTATTTTGTTATGCTTTCATCAACTTTGTTTGAAAGGCCTGACGCTGTTTGTCTAAATTGCTGCACAATAGGGTGAAAAAGTAATTGTTTGAATTGTTAATTGTTAATTGTTTAATAATTTAGCAATTTGTATTGGTTTTACTAATTATGACCAAACCAAATTCCACCATTTGGAATTCTGAAAATCTGGGCTCAAAGAAAATATGCTGCAAATTTGTGACTGCGTTCACATGCACCGATCTTGTAAATGTGATTATTTCAACACACTCTTGAGTGCAGCAGAATTTAAAAAAAAATAAGAATTTAAAAAATCACTGGTATCTGATTGGTTAATCAGCACACACATTTGAACAGTTTTTATCATGCAATATATAATTCTAATGCGCACATGCACACACCGAACGCATGATTTTCATGTGCTTTATTGCTCTTGTAGATGGTTTGTACGTGATGTTGTGAGAGGTTTGTGAGGCTCTGCTGATGGGTGATGCTATGGCTGATGATGT
>NW_015657625.1:0-582 GCF_001515625.1 Sinocyclocheilus rhinocerous | reverse complement strand
ATTTTGAAAATGACACACTTCCTGCCGTCAGTTGGTGGCGCTATACCTTTGACTCCTAATAGTCACATCTATGTGATCGGCATCATACAACGAACAAATTCTTGAAGTTTGATCAAAATCAGACAATGTATGTGGATGTTATTAGACGCTTCCTGTTTCTCATTTCTCGCCAAAATTTCATCGCCTCGCCACGAGCAAACCGTTCGAGATATCAAAAACCCCTTGGCCAAACCGTTTGAGATATCAAAAATCCCCTCACAATTTTTCATCCCCAATGTCTTGAGATCATGTTGACCGAGTTTGGTGGCAATCGAGTAAAAAACCTAGGACGAGTATATCAAATTCCAGAGCATGTGTTTTTCACAAAACCCTAAATAGCCAACTTCCTGTTGGGCGGAGCTTATGACATGCAGTGTGAAAGTTGTTTGGCTCGATGAGATCTATATGTGTACCGAGTTTCATATGTATACGTGCAAGTATGTATGATATATGTCCCACCGTATTCCAGGGGGCGCTGAAGAGCCCCTTTGCCACGCCCCTGTGTACCAGTCTCTGCCCGGCTCTAATGGCCGCAGATTCCAA
>NW_015657624.1:0-492 GCF_001515625.1 Sinocyclocheilus rhinocerous | reverse complement strand
TTAAAGCATCTAATTGGAGGGGGTATATATAACCTCACGTCATAATACATAAATCCAATATACACTTTTTCCGGGAGTTTTTCCTGATCAAAATTGATCATAACCGAGAGACTGTCTTGTGTATTTCCATTCCTGTTTATTTTTAGACGTCTGACTTCATTTACTCTTGCAGTTGTTATGTTTCTTTTCACATCTTCAACTGATACGTTTACCGGAATCCCTGTAATGACTCCTTTTGTGAATTTCCTATAAGTCATAGAACATTCTACTTTCTTTCTATTTATTATGTTCATTTTGATTGCTTTCCCTTGCTGTTGTTCATCCTTACACATAATCATCAGTGCTCCATTTCTTAATACTTTAGCACTCTTTATTTCACCAATTTCCTTATTTAGAGATTTCGTTAGCTGTATTGGATTCATACCTCAAAACGAGTCCCCTTCGTCCACAATAGTGTTGTCACGGTACCAAAATTTCAGTATTCGGTACCAA
>NW_015657623.1:2271-2343 GCF_001515625.1 Sinocyclocheilus rhinocerous | reverse complement strand
TACTCATTGAAAGATTTATTTGTGATAAAATATTTACTTTATGATGTATTCGAGTCTCACATACATGGTATA
>NW_015657623.1:0-2104 GCF_001515625.1 Sinocyclocheilus rhinocerous | reverse complement strand
TATATTTCATGCTAATATCTGTAACCTGTTTCTAAGGTGAATTTAGCCGTCAACTGGAAGAGAAAGAAGCACTTGTTTCACAGTTAACTAGAGGAAAACAGGCTTTTACTCAGCAAATTGACGATCTCAAAAGACATGTTGAGGAAGAAGTCAAAGTAGAGTTACACATATTATTATTATTATTATGTTTATTTTTTTGATGATCCAAACCATTGTATAGATGGTAGAGTGTTTAAAAACCCAAAATATGCTGCCTTATAGGCCAAGAATGCTCTGGCCCATCTGTTAATTGACAAACAAAATGTGAACAGTGTCATCCGTAATGCTGATCATCTGTAAAACAACTGAACACTTGGACTTGTTGATGGTATACAACACCAAGCGAAGGTTTTGCAGCAGGGGAGCTTAGGGGTTGGACTCAAGCGCAGTCTACATCCTGCGATTGTGAAACAGCATCAGCTCAATCTCTTTAAAACTGTAAATCATGCACGGATTTTATGGGACAGCGATGCAAAACCAAAAGGTTTGTTGGGTTGTCATTTGAATATTCGCAACATTATGGCAAAGAGTGATGAAATGAAACATCTTATAATTAATTCAAATTTTGATTTTCTATGCTTGTTTGAAACATGGATGAATACTACTTCGCCATCAGCAATGTTACGTATTCCTGGCTAAAATATTTTTAGAAGAGATAGATTGCTGAGAGGATTATTGGTGCCCCCCTGCCCAACCTCCAAAGTTTTTACACTTCCAGAGTGAAGAAAAGGGCTGGTAAAATCACTCTGGACCACACACACCCAGCACACTCCTTCTTTGAACTGTTGCCCTCTGGCCTGTGCTACAGAGCACAGAGCACTGAGCACCAAAACAGCCAGACACAAGAAGAGCTATTTCCCCCAGGCTTAAATTATACCTTAAATTATATGTATGTCTGCATTATGTTTGTACTTTCTTTACTGGAAGCTCCTGACACCAAGACGAATTCCTTGTGTGTGCAAACACTTGGCAATAAAGCTCTTTCTGATTCTGATTCTTATTAATGGGTAGGGGTGGGGTATTATGTTTTATATTAAGGACAGTATTATGTGTAAGAAGATACAGTTAGCATACAATTTTGATATTGAATGTATTGTTTTAGATGTTTCTCTCTCACCACAAATGTATTTTAGTATTTCTGGTGTTTTATCAACCACCTTCATTAAATAATGAATTTTAGGATAAATACATAATCTTCTTAAATCATTTTTTTCTAATAACTGTACTGAAAGGCATGCAAATGTTTTAATTGATATTATCCAAAATACTACAAACATTTTTATGAGGCATATTAAACGTAGATCTAGAAAGCAAAATTGTTTACCTTGGCTAAATGAAAATATCTGGTCACTTATGAAACAAAGAGATTATGCACTAAAACAGTATCTCAAATCTAGACTAGATTATGAGAAGCGAAGTTTTAATAAATTAAGAAACAAAGTAATAAGTGAAATTAGAAAATCTAAAGCAAAATTTCATATCTCCATAATAGAGGAAGGAAATGGAAATGCAAAATTGATATGGGAAAATTTGAGAAGTTTAATAGTAAGATACAAAAAGCCAGTGAAAATATAGAACTTGATCTGGAACGAAAACGCATCTATGAACATGGCAAAATAGCAACCATTTTTAATAACTATGTTGTGGTAAAGTGAAGTGAAGTGACCCATACTTGGAATTTGTGCTCTGCATTTAACCCATCCAAGTGCACGCACACACCGTGAACACACACCCAGAGCAGTGGGCAGCCATATTGCTGCGGCGCCCGAGGTAGCAGTTAGGGGTTCGGTGCCTTGCTCAAGGGTCTCACCTCAGTCATGGTATTGAGGGTGAAATAGAGCACTGATTATTCACTCCCCCCACCAACAATTTGACCATTTGTAGAGCTTTTGGAGTTTAATTTGTGTGTGTGTGAAGAGAATACTTTGTTTGTTGTTTTTATTGTGTTTAACATCAACCTGCCAAGGGACTACGGATGAAAATTAGCCAGTTTTGGCTAAATCTGACACATTTTTCACATGTTGTGTACATTATTAATGTGCATTGTCCCTCATTAAATAAAAAA
>NW_015657622.1:382-547 GCF_001515625.1 Sinocyclocheilus rhinocerous | reverse complement strand
ATCCTTATGTCTGTCGTTACCGCCTATGTTCCAAAGCCATCAGACAAAGTCAAGTTCACAGAAATGATCATTATTATTCGCGCAAAAGTATTTTCTCAGAACATGAGTTTTTACGGTGGCCGTGAAGTGCAAAGCAAATCACAATTCTGAAAACAAAATAACAAT
>NW_015657622.1:0-190 GCF_001515625.1 Sinocyclocheilus rhinocerous | reverse complement strand
GGACGAGACATCTGTCAATCAACGTATACAGGAAGAACCAGCCGAAGAACAGCAGAGTCGTGGTAGAAAGTTCGGAGATGGTATTAAAGTAGCTCAGTTTAAATGTATTGTATGAATTGCTCTTACTATTACCACTGGAACTGACAGTTTACAGCCACTTTTAACTAAATGTAAATATACACTCCATATT
>NW_015657621.1:0-449 GCF_001515625.1 Sinocyclocheilus rhinocerous | reverse complement strand
GGGCAAATGGACGGGGCCATGTACTGTAAAATCTTGGACGAGAACGTCCTTCCCTCAGCCAGAACACTGAAGATGGGTCATGACAATGACCCGAAACATCCCGCCAAGGCAACAAAGGAGTGGCTCAAGAAGAAGCACATTAAGGTCATGGAGTGGCCTAGCCAGTCTCCAGACTTCAATCCTATAGAAAATCTGTGGAGGGAGCTGAAACTTCGAGTTGCCAAACGACAGCCAAGAAACCTTAAGGATTTAGAGAGGATCTGTAAAGAGGAGTGGATCAAAATCCCTCCTGAGATGTGTGCAAACCTGGTGACCAACTACAAGAAACGTCTTACCTCTGTGCTTGCCAACAAGGGTTTCTGCACCAAGTACTAAGTCATGTTTTGCTAGGGGATCAAATACTATTCACTTACTGAAATGCAAATCAATTTCTAACCTTTATATAATGT
>NW_015657620.1:755-1111 GCF_001515625.1 Sinocyclocheilus rhinocerous | reverse complement strand
TGATCACTGAATAGATCACATTTAATATTTAAGATGCATGTTTATGAATATATTTATTGTGACATTGTATTAATTTCTATAAAAGTCATGAAAATCCTTCCAATTCAGATACTGCAAACAATGGATGTACATTTAAAAAGTAAAGGTTTATAATCAAACAGGCTCTGGTGCTGTGCTGAAACTCTTTTCAAGGGCAAATGTGTCAACTGTTAGATGAAAAGCATTAGGATGAACACAGCAAACTCTATGTGCTATTGTGCACATACAGAGGAAACATGTTACTTTATATTAGAACATTAATTTATAACAAGGCCAGCAATACACTAGGTGCCTGATGGGAGGGGAATTTAGTATCA
>NW_015657620.1:0-406 GCF_001515625.1 Sinocyclocheilus rhinocerous | reverse complement strand
CATGGACTTTACTTTCATTAAAAAGGCGTATTTCTGTTATTGTAGGCTCATTTTGTAAATGTAAGCTATTCATTAAAATTATAGACAAACGCAAACTGGGTTCTTAATGCAAATGTAATTGGCCACATTTACAAAATCAGGAGATTATGTTTGCCCATCTATACAAATGTCTCTTTGTATAGAGACAAAAGAATAATGTTAATCACTGTCGGTGATCATGCATATTTGCGAAGACTAGCCTAATGAATACACCACAAAAAACATCTTTTCGGTTTTATTACTCATTAAACACAAAACAACTTTAACCAAATAGTGTTAAATCATATCTAAATGAATTCAAATGTTAGTCTATGTTAGTAAACCTTGTTTTTGTTTAATGTGTTGTTTAATAGATGTTTTGACGTTT
>NW_015657619.1:838-953 GCF_001515625.1 Sinocyclocheilus rhinocerous | reverse complement strand
CTCATAAAGGTAAGATTAATACATCATTCGGAACTGTAAAGGGTCGACTTTTATTTGTGGGTACTCACAATATCAACAAAACGTTGTGCTTTTATAAAATAAATAGGAAAACAGG
>NW_015657619.1:0-727 GCF_001515625.1 Sinocyclocheilus rhinocerous | reverse complement strand
CTTGAACAGGAGCGCTTCACAATGATGAACTGAAACAGCGAATTGCCTCACAGACATGATAAAAATATATATCTATAGAAAGCTTTAAATTACTACTTTAAAACGAAATAATTCAAATCGAAAATTTTAACACTTTCATTATGTGATCCCTAAAGATGCATTTCTCACTAAAGGCACATCCAATGAGGAGATGGCTAGTCATTTTTTTCATCACGATAATTGATGGATGTGTAAAATATAAAAATAAGCAAAAGCCTAAAACAGGGCCGAATATAATTTGCGTTTTATTTTATAATTCTATACAATTAAAAAATAAAAAAACATATTATAATGCCATAGGCTATATGTAAAACTTTGTCCTATATTTGTATAGCTGCTTATATTTTCTGATTTTTATGTTGCTCTGTTCTGAATACCTTAAAATTTAAAGGATTTGCTGCAACGTAATTTTGTCTGATGTGAATTATTTATTTGCATATTAGTATTTTTTAATCCATGCCGCAAATGCTTTAAAAATTGCTTTATTGCATTCCAGATGCTTTTAAAGAACTTTTCACTATAAATTGTATGGGTAGCTTGAATATAAAACATTGTCATGAATTCGTTGTATTCCCATTTGTAAAATAGCCTAATTAATTGTTGTAGGCTAACCTGATCTCATGATGAAGGTGCATATAGCTCAATTTTCTGTTTTTATTTGGCATAATATTTATATGCAAAAATTGAC
>NW_015657618.1:10242-12062 GCF_001515625.1 Sinocyclocheilus rhinocerous | reverse complement strand
ACTCCGTCAAGGGCTAAAAGACTCTGGTAAACTGCCACATGATGCATGTCTTCCATAATTGAAACTTCAATAAAGGTTTGAAGCAAAGCAGCTTTCTATGTGTGGGTTATTTTTATTTTTTTTCTTAAATGCCATTTAAAGGATGGTGGAACTTTTGCTGGCTTGGTTGCCGTGACCGTTAAAGGTGCCATGTATGGTTTAAACTGCTCTCCTACAAACTTTTGGTTTAATGTGCCAAAGGGTTTAAAAGGTGCCACTTTCTGTTTGTTTTAGTGACTTATGCATTGACTAAGGGTATATTAACAGGACACTATTTTGGGGGAAAATGGAAAGCTGTTTGTCAATGGCTTTTTGGGGCCACGAAAGCAAACTCTTGGAAAATTGATTTGCGTTCAAGTTTTTGAAGACCATATTTATCTGTGTAAAATTGTGACTTTGTGAGCAAGTTGACGTCATATTGTGTTCAGACTACAGGAATGCATGTGTTGATGACTAGTAATTTCCTACTGCTAAAGTATGGAAAAAATGGGTAATTGGACCAAAAACCTCCCATGTAATAACCTAAAACACAACTTGACGGTTGCTTTTAATTCTGTCATTAATTAGGACCCTGGGTGTGCTATTTGATGGTAATCTTTCCTTTGACAACCATGTTTCAAGCATTTGTGAATTTTTATTTTTTTTAAATTATGACCCATGCTCTCAATTTCAAATGCAGAAACGTTAGTTGTTTTCATGACCTTAAGGTTACATTGTAATGTGTAGCGTCTGGACCAATCAGACTTTTTTTTTTTTTTGTGTAACAAATACTCTGTAGCACCCTTCAGTCAACAAACCAACTATGAGGGTCTATGGACCTTTCCCCCAAAATGCATCTAACACCTCAGAAAGGCTGACAGAAAGAACTGAAACAGTCCTACAAGACTGTGCATGGACTCAAGTAAAAGTCACCCTGCTGCACGTCACACTGCCAGCTGAGTTTCCTGGAAACCTCTGCAGCCGCAGAAGGAAAAGAATCCATTCAGACAAACTCTGAAATGACACATGGAGTGACACTCAAAGACCTCAACCGAATGGCCAGATACATCCCTGCATTCATGCCAGAACTTGCAGGAGACCACGACATCCACGCCTACCTGCGAGACATTGACTTTTTGCTGCAGTCTTGGACCAGTGTGAACCGCCAAGATAGACTCTATCTGCTCCGGATCACCTCTAGCCCAGAGGTGCGACGCTTCATTGCTCGACAGCCAGGACACATCCAATCAGACTACCAGCGGCTCAAACACGCCATCATAAAGGAATTCTCAGACCCAGGGTCTGAACACGGACTGATCGCTTCCCTAGACACCAAACAGGGTCGGCATGAAACTCCCCATGCTTACTACCACGGACTTCGACAAGCTTACTTCGGTGCTCGCAATTACCCTTGGATGGAGGAGGACACCAGCTTCAAGAGCCTCTTCCTCCGAAACCTCCATCCTATTGTAAGTCACCATTTAGGCATTATGGCCTGCCGCACAATGCCTATTCAACAACTGCGTGACCTGACACAGAAGGCCTTTAACAAGCACAAGGCCTCCACTAAAGGTGTTTGTAAGACCCCATGTTTTCTGATTCTGAACTTCACAACCCAGAATCCAAAGCAGGCACCAGAAGGCACCCAGCATTGCCACAATGCAAGGCTCTTCTACAGAAAGCCATTAGCCAGCGGAGGACAGAACCATCACCATGACAACAGACCCAAGTCCCAGACCAACCACTGGCAGAAACCATGGAAAAGACCATCCTCATCCTGCGAACACCACGGTATGTCCAAC
>NW_015657618.1:5500-10167 GCF_001515625.1 Sinocyclocheilus rhinocerous | reverse complement strand
CCATGGAAAAGGCCATCCTCATCCTGCGAACACCACGGTATGTCCAACGACAGTCCCCCACAACATCCTCCTCCACACCCACACAAGGACAGCTGGACACGCCTTCTTCTGAGTTACAGGAGCTGCTGACACTAGCAAAAGAGCTCCTTGAACAAAACTCAACTGAGGAGTACTGGGAAGGACAAACTTGTGACTCCTTGCCTGACGCAACATGGCATCAGACCCCTCCAAGGGAGGAGTATCCCTTAAAACCAGTCGACACACCAGAAGCAGCCAGACAATGTTGGATGGCGCAACGGCCCCACATGCCCAACAGCGAAACCTCTACCAACACAACTCAGACAAGCTCAAGTCGGTGCCGTTACAAGAGCAAAGCGACACCGCAAACATCAGATTTCTAGTGACGTGCGAGCTACACAGAGGGATACAACCACCTGCTGCCCTCCTGGCACCATCACTAGGTCAGTCTGAAACTCTCTTCACACTAAAAAAATCTCAATAACAATTTCCTGCGACCCCAGGAACCACCTGCACTCTCACCAGTGAGAGTCCAACCCGGCTGTCCAACCTGACTAACAACACCTGCAAACAACCATCTGACTCAGACCAACTCACTTCAGGATGACAGGTGACACCGCTTTGACACCTGCTGCACAAGCTCTAGAACCCGCACCTTGCTACAGCTTACATCACCACAGCACACCACCTTACCGCATCCACTATGGCACCACAACCACTCCTGGCGGTAACAACAGCCAGAGAGCCACCACTGTCTCCCAGCCGTGAATGGCAGGTGCGTGTCTGATTGTTCTGCACCTTTGACGATGCTCGCTGTTGTCTATTCGATGGACAACAACGTTCGAAAGGGGGGAATTATGTAGCATTTGGATCAATCAGACACACAATTTTTCATTAGATTTAACAAATCAAAACCACCTGCTGCTCTCCTGCCATCATCACTAGGTCAGTCTGAAATTCTCTGCACACTACAGAATCTCCATAACAGTTCCCGGCAATCCCTGGAACCACCTGCACTCTCACCAGTGAGAGTCTAACCCGGCTGTTCCACATCGCGGGTACCACGGATAGCCTACTGGCTAACAACATCGACAAACAATCATCTTCCCCAGACCAACTCACTGCAGGATGACAGGTGACACAGCCTCGACACCTGCTGCATAAGCTCGAGGACCCACACCTTGCTACAGCCTACATCACCACAGCACACCACCTGACAGCATCCACCATGGCACCACAACCACTCCTGGAGGCAACAACAGCCAGAGAGCCACCACTGTCCCCCAGCCGTGAGTGACAGGTGCGTGTCTGATTGTTCTGCACCTTTGACGTCGCTCGCTGTTGTCTATTTGACGGACAACAACGTTCGAAAGGGGGGATATTTGTAGCGTCTGGACCAATCAGACACACAATTTATTTTTTTTGTTATATTTAACAAATACTCTATAACACCCCTCAGTCAACAAACCAACTATGAGGGCCTATGGACCCTTCACCCGAAATGCATCTAACACTCTCACACAAAGGGTCATAAAACTCCCCAGTATTTCCAACCTCCCGCTTGGAATTTCAGCCTTTCTCATTGGACAAGCCCATCCTGAGAGGCGTGAATCTTCTCAGACCTTAAAAGGCTCACGCACAGTTCCGCCCATGTTGTTGTTTTTCTTCTGCTAAGTCTTCTACTAAAACCTTCTGATTGCTGCCCGTGTAGAGAGCTTGAGCCTGTGCGGGCGTGCCCGGTGGGCTCCAACACATAGCCGGTCAGTCTGCGGTTCTGTTAGATTCTGAGAAGATGAGAATGTGAGCTAGCACCCCTCTAAGGACACCCTAAGTCTGCGCCAGGCCTCGGGCCTTGACTTTCCATTCACCAAATATCCTAGGATCTCAGCTGATGTCTCTCTTAGCTCTTTTTCACTTTCCACTGGTGTTAGACTAGTTTGTGTTAGTGTTTAGTTAATAAAACTCTTGTGCACAAATGACATGCGTTTCTGATTCTGCCTTGCAAATCAATTGTCCCTTTACGATTTTGATCCTTACTACATGCTCTAATGCATTAATACTGTAAGAAAGTATTTTCTGTGGCCATGGAAATATTTCTTTCCTAGAGTTGATATGAACTTACACAATGTTCGCTGGACGAACAGATTGGTTGATGGTAATTTAATTCTGCTACAGTTACTACTGGCAGCTGATATAAATAATTGTAATTAATAATAATTCATTGTAATTATTTATATACATTTCCCTTTTGAGCTAATTTGCTACAAATGCTTTATTAGGTGGTTGCTCTGCATGCTTAAACTCCAGCTGGTCCAAAATGCAGCAGCAAGAATTCTTACCAGAACCAGGAAGTCTGACAATATTAGCCCTGCAAACATGCCCCTGTGTGGCCCATGCTGGCTTTTTGCAGGCTCAGGGGGCTAGGGCTATCCCACACCAAACCTAAACAGGCCCAGTGCAGGCTTGCCCAGGTGAGGCCCACAGCTTTGGGCTCACCACAGGCTCTCTGTGAGCAGAGGAACATGTCTTACTTTGTGCTTGGAGCACGTGCCCCTCCCCTTCCCCCTCTCCTCTCCTCGGGATTACAGAGGCAAGTGAAGAGGAGAAAGACATCGAGAGAAATGTCTACGATGTAGGGGTGTGTGATAACACGATTTTTTATTGTGGATGATTAAAATGTTTCCACGATGTGATTTTGAAGAAATAACGTAGTATCGTGCTACAGTGCATTCTATCAGTTGCAGCTCTAGCACCTCCATCTCAGCATACTGTACAACGTGACGTACATTCAAATCACGTTAACGCAGCACTAGAGTTACATTCATGGGCCACTTCAATTCACAAACGTTCGTTATTTGCATGTGATTTAAAGCCTTGCCGGTTAAACATTTCATTCATGTGCTGATGTGCTCAAAGTGTTGCAGAGAAATTTCAAAGAAATTGCTCTTGAGAAATAGTCACCAGGGGGTCTGAAGTAAGAGAACCTACTGTTTGAATTATATAGATTTAAATTATACATACAGGGGCTTTAAAAAATGTTTTGTCCTGAACCTCATTTTTTTACCAATGCAAATCATTGATACCATTAGTAGGTGTAATGTCCAAGTTGCAACTAGGAGAATTGCAGCTTGGTACCACACACAGTGTTTTTTCATATAAGCCTATATTTGCTTTTCAGAGGTTGTAAGAAAATGCTCCTTTCAGCGAAGAACTCCTGATTCTGAAGTTGAAAGTGAGATAAAGATGTGGTTGCGGAATTCAAGAGATAGAGCAGGTGGTTGAAAAGAGCGCTACCACCATCTGTTGACTAGTTGAGAGACCTCGGGGAAGAGTGAGCTTTGCCAATGAATACTTTGGCAGACAAAAACATTTTCAGCAGAGGTCAAATTAATAATTTGATATTTTTTATTTATTTTTTTTATGTTAATTTGTAATGGAGCGTAGCGTTAGTTCTGGCAGGTCACGTTAGTCAAGCTCGCATCAGCTGACACTCAGCTGATCCACGTCTACCTATAGGAATACGACGCCAATCATAATTCCCTTTATAATGTCCTTTCAGTCATTATTCAGCAGCTATCGCTTTGCTCAGGAGCTAATCACCCACCTCCATCCCCAACTCCTCCTCTCGTCCAGTCAGGACTTGGCATTGGATATTTCTTCTTGAGTCAGACCACTGAATTATGTTGATATATAAAATAATCACTTAGAACATTGATGATATCTGCTACATTAATCATTAATGTTGGTACTGTTATGTTTACCCTAGGGGGGTTATTTATGCTCTCCCTGCACCAATCCATGCTAGGCTGCATGGATGGGCAGGGAGTGTTGCCCAGAACAGAACCATACCCCCAACCTAAAATGTATGCTAATTGTAAGTTATCTTTGACGATAGTGGTCCTGACAGAATTATTGGTATATCCTGAAAACAGTTATCTATCTAACATTAAATACAAGAAATACTGTTTTAAGACAACCCCCACATGGTTTTAAATCACATTGACCATTCAAGGCCTATATTTAGTTTCGCTTACTGTTGTCAGCTGACTTATACAGCTTGTTATGTTATGTACTATATTACTTCATTGCGAACTCAGGAATAGTGTTGAGACAAATAATATGGAGGCAGTAGTTTATTCAAATACACACACAAACAAATTCGTTCTTTGGGATGGTTGAGGTGCTATATAGTACCACTGCCATACAAAGAACCCATTAAGCCCCTGCAGTTCTTTGAAGGTTCTCTAACTCTCTCTTAGTCTGTTAGTTTAGTTGGGGAAAGGATTAAAAAAACAACATTAAAACATAATGTTTTTCCTGAAGATAATGTGGTTCTCAACCTTTTTGCCCCCAAAGCCTAAAAGCATAAAAGTGATTCAAAACAGTTTTTGCCATTGTAGTAAATTCCCATTCATAGCAAACATATGAGAGTGGAGTAACATATCTAAAATCTGAGGAGAATAGGGTTAATCTGTTCTACATAGCACCATTTGACAAAGGTTCTGTACAGCACCTTTAAAGTTAGGTGCTTTATATAGCACTTAAAGTGGTTCCCCTATGATTACGAGCCAATCAGGGCCGTGCACAGACCTTTTGAGGGGCATGTGCTGAAACTGAAAAAGCCCCCCCCCCCGCCCCCCCTTAATGAC
>NW_015657618.1:0-3283 GCF_001515625.1 Sinocyclocheilus rhinocerous | reverse complement strand
TATCCAGAGACACATGTGTTTAACGCCAACAAGCTAATTTTTATGTGGAATATGTTGCAGTTTATTCAAAGCATCCTGGTGCATTAAAGCACCCAGTGAACTGGTAATGAAAGCAGAGGGTTACAAAGCTCTCTGGGGACATGAGATAAAAGCCAGTAATGGTTCATTGCCGAAGAATAAGCAGAGCCTATAATGGCCATTAGAAAGTAATGCATTAAACATCTCATTAACCCCTTTCATGGATGCAGCCTCTATGTCATGCTTCAGCCCAGTTAATAAACACATAGATTTTTTCAACCCACCACATGCAACACATACATGAGAAGTCTCCACAGATATGGAGCTTCGAGAGAACTCATTGTAGTTTCTCTGATTGCAGTTTAGAAGGGAAACAACTTGTCAACACCTTGGCTATGTGTGATAATGATCAGGTCACTTGATATGTTGATGTGACAGGAGGATGTTTCTTCGCCTAAGGGCACCTACACATCACGGTGAGGCTTGTTATCTGTCACAGGAAAGTCCATGACCCATCATGAGTCACCAGGGGACCTTAGGATGGGTTTCATTATGATAACTGAGGCTTTTCATTATTAGATGGGTATTACAGCCACAAAGAAAAACAACAACAACAGGAAGACCTTCACCAGCTGCTCATGTGATCTTAGCAAAATACTTTTAGAGAAGCAATTCTGGGTACTGGGTAATATCATAACTAATAGGAAAGTAAGTAGGTTCTGAAACTCTGAAAAAGTGTTTGTAAGAAACAAATCCATTAAGACATTCAAGTCCATAATCCATAATAACGCTTCATACAGTGAAAAAGTCCATCCGCTGTTGTTCTTTCACATCAAAATCCACTGACATATTTGTTTAGAACGGTTTTGGACTGCTTTTACTTGTAAACTACTTGATCTGTGCATATTTCTCTCCTGATTCAGATGAGACAACTTTTTCACTGGAGATATTTCTGGATGAACTATTCCTTTAAATTTATGGTAAACAGAATTAGTAAATAGAAATATTAGTAAATGTTGTATAATTTTAAATGTTGGGTACAGTTCAGATGATTGAGACATCTTGTTAACAGTTTATATATACTGTATATACACCTCAAAAAAGCAACAAGTCATCAAATGTAATGGAGCGTAGCGTTAGTTCTGGCAGGTCACGTTAGTCAAGCTCGCATCAGCTGACACTCAGCTGATCCATGTCTACCTATAGGAATACTACGCCAATCATAATTCCCTTTATATGGTCCTTTCAGTCATTATTCAGCAGCTATCGCTTTGCTCAGGAGCTAATCACCCACCTCCATCCCCAACTCCTCCTCTCGTCCAGTCAGGACTTGGCATTGGATATTTCTTCTTGAGTCAGACCACTGAATTATGTTGATATATAAAATAATCACTTAGAACATTGATGATATCTGCTACATTAATCATTAATGTTGGTTCTGTTCAGTTTACCCTAGGGGGGTTATTTATGCTCTCCCTGCTCCTATCCATGCTAGGCTGCATGGATGGGCAGGGAGTGTTGCCCAGAACAGAACCATACCCCCAACCTAAAATGTATGCTAATTGTAAGTTATCTTTGACGATAGTGGTCCTGACAGAATTATTTTAATATTTGTATAGATTGCAGTCCCTTCCAGAGTGTGAAATTAGCTGTTTTAAACTGAATTGAATGTTTTCTATTTTGTATTTAATAAATCCATTGATTTGAAATCCCTTTGACTACTGTACACTTTTGACAATACAGACATTAGTTATGTGGTGACTGCATCCATTTCAGATGTATAATAACTGTTTTTCCCAAAGACTTGCTGGGTTTTTCTCATTAAGGTATTTCTTCAGATCTTTAATAAACCATGGCTTGTTATTTGAAAAGATTTTAACCTCTTTAGTATCAATAACAGTCTCTTCACAGAACTGAATAAAATAAGTGATATATATACATTTCCCTTTTGAGCTAATTTGCTACAAATGCTTTATTGGGTGGTTGCTCTGCATGCTTAAACTCCAGCTGGTCCAAAATGCAGCAGTAAGAATTCTTACCAGAGCCAGGAAGTCTGACAATATTAGCCCTGCAAACATGCCCCTGTGTGGCCCATGCTGGCTTTTTGCAGGCACAGGGGGCTAGGGCTATCCCACACCAAACCTAAACATGCCCAGTGCAGGCTTGCCCAAGTGAGGCCCACAGCTTTGGGCTCACCACAGGCTCTCTGTGAGCAGAGGAACATGTGGAACATGTCTTACTTTGTGCTCGGAGCACGTGCCCCCTCCCTTCCCCCTCTCCTCTCCTCGGGATTACAGAGGCAAGTGTAGAGGAGAAAGACATCGAGAGAAATGTCTACGATGTAGGGGTGTGTGATAACACGATTTTTTATTGTGGATGATTAAAATGTTTCCACGATCTGATTTTGAAAAAATAACGTAGTATCGTGCTACAGTGCATTCTATCAGTTGCAGCTCTAGCACCTCCGTCTCAACATACTGTGCAACGTGACGTACATTCAAATCACGTTAACGCAGCACTAGAGTAACATTCATGGGCCACTTCAATTCACAAACGTTCATTATTTGCATGTGCTTTAAAGCCTTGCCAGTTAAACATTTCATTCACGTGCTGATGTGCTGTTCTAACAACTGTAGCTTCTCAAAGTGTTGCAGAGAAATTTCAAAGAAATTGCTTTTGAGAAATAGTCACCAGGTGGTCTGAAGTAAGAGAACCTACTGTTTGAATTATATAGATTTAAATTATACATACAGGGGCTTTAAAAAAATGTTTTGTCCTGAACCTCATTTTTTTTACCAATGCAAATCACTGATACCATTAGTAGGTGTAATGTCCAAGTTGCAACTTGGTACCACACACAGTGGGCCTCATTTACGAAACGAACGTACGACAGAAAATTGGGCATACGGTCGTTTCAACGCAAAACTTGGAATTTATCAACATGGACGTGAGCGGTGGCTACGATCAAATCTCACGTCTGGTCTCAGCTCGTGTACGCAAGTTTTTTACTTACCTGAACTTGCGCACAGCATAGTAAATACGGTGGAGAATTGTAGATTGACAGCATTTTGTACATTTTTATATTCCTGACCGTCAAACGAAGCTCATTAGTCGATCGTTAACCAGTAAGATTAGAATGTCTTTTTTTTTTTTTGTACAGGGCTTTAGCTTTATATGCGCGAATAGCAGCATAAACAAGACCATGATGATTAAATCGTCACATCATGCACCTGCAGTGCTTCTGTGAAAGGAGAAAAACAGAAAT
>NW_015657617.1:0-894 GCF_001515625.1 Sinocyclocheilus rhinocerous | reverse complement strand
ATTGAATCGCGATTTGTTTAGCATCTCAACCGATTTGAATCATCAAGTATTTGAATCGATTTTCAACTGGCTCACAGTTAATCGTTACATCCCTACCTAGATGATATGTTTGCTGGTTTTAAAGCGCTTTTGGACACTTTCAGACGGTTAAACTACTGTAGATAATACTTAGTACTCACAAAAATATATTATCAGTGATATCAAGTCAATTTGATTTATAACGCTTTTCACAATACATGTTTCAAAGTAGCTTTACAGAAAATCATGTTTATAATATCATCAGATCTTCATGCCTTATAGCAGATGCCTTAATTTAGCAGAGCTTTGTGATAATATAGTTAAATTTTTTTGACAATACAAGCAATCAAGCAGTTGAGATTTGCTATATATCACCATAATACACTGTATGTATGCAGATAAAGTTGGACATGTTTATACATCCAAAAGATTGTGATGATGATGCAATCATTTTTTTTGTGTGTGTTATATTTTATATTCAGAAACATTATTTTTCTGCCCTGTGCAATTTTTAACGTGATTACATTGTTTCTTTTCCACAGTGATATTTGTTTATTTGGTTTTATTGGAAAGAATGAACCTGAAACCCAGTCACAACATCAACCGAATTACTCACAGCTCAATGCATTTCAACTCATGAAACTATAAAGTGAGTAATGTGAATGTCTGGTATAGCATATGATATTTTTTAGCATCACTTTAACAGTTAATACTAGGGATGTAACAATTAACCGCGAGCCAGTTGAAAATCGATTCAAATACGTAATGATTCAAATCGGTTGAGATGCTAAACAAATCGCGATTCAATTAGGGGTAGGAGTTTTACGCTCCTAAACGCTTTAAGCGCCACCTGCTGGCAGAGAGTGAATCTGCGTC
>NW_015657616.1:0-2077 GCF_001515625.1 Sinocyclocheilus rhinocerous | reverse complement strand
TCAATTTAAAACATCCTTGCTAAATAAAAGTATTAATTTCTATAAATGTAAAAGTGCTCTGAGTTGCTGCAGAAAACAAAAAAATTGAGCAACAACAAAAACATTTATTATTATTATTATTATTATTATTATTGAAAATGCAAACTGATTGCCTGCCAGCAGGAGGCACTTTGAGTGAGGAAGAAACAGCGGTTTCCCCGGTAACGGCTGTAATCAAAGCAGCTCCACTCATGAACACTCTCATGAACACTACTTTATCAGTTAAAATAGAAATGCCATCGAAACTTTTCTGAAGACAGTCGGTTCCCTTCAGAGATACATTTATATAAAACACCCGCGCCGTGTTATGATTTTGAAACGTGCAGTGCTCATGTTTATTCACGAAGTCAAACGTCACAAATAATTCAATGTATGGGAAACACTGGTAATGTATATCGAAATATACAAAATGTGTTTAAAAATCATATCACCGTTATTGAAAAAAATTATATCGCGATACATATTGATATTGAATTATTGTCCAGCCCTAGACAGAAAGAATTGAGGGAGAGAAATTAGTAGAAGGGAGAGGACACGGAAATATATAGAGACAATTATTTTAACAGGGAGGAGATCCTAAGAGAACGATGCAGAAAGTAAATAGAATAAAAATGATGCCTTAAAAAGAGTAGCCATATAGTTTAAAAAAATTCATTCACATCTTAATGAATATATATCACATGCAGCGGGGGGGCTAGAAGAGTTTCAGTAACATACTGATTGACTAAGAGACTGAATTTTGTTGATAAATAATTTTTTGTTTTGTTAAAAAACATATTGATATTGTTTGTATCAAAATGAAACTTACTTTCTCCTTTGACATGTTCAAAATTAAATAGAAATAATTTAATAACTACTGTTTCTGTCCTTTAGTGTGACGTAATGTCCTATGGTGTGACGCACATAAAAGAACCACAGATTTGTTTTTATCTCAAAATATCTTAAAAAACAGTTGAGTATTGGAATAGGGGAGATATCACTCAACTAAAAATGGTATAATTTTCAGCAGTTTTGAACGGATGACAGCAAAGTTTGTCTTGTCAAAGTTTGTCTTGAATTTTTCATGGGGAAAAAATGATGTTAATTATAATTTCATATTAAATAAATAGCACTATATGAAAATAAGTGTCTAAAAATGAATATAAATCTCTCCCATGCAATTTATGTATTAAGAGGTTTTTTTTCTTAATTTTTGCTATGTCACACCATAGGACAAATTTATGGTACAGTTCAGTAAAAATGTTTAAAAAAAAAAGCAGTGAAAGAATTGACGAAGTTAGTGACCCTTTATATTTTCTCAAAGATCAGACTTCACACTACATAAATATATGTATTTCTTTTTCAAAATAGGTCTTTTACAAAAAAAAAGGCATTTTTACTGCCTATTTGCCCTTTGTATGGAACATGTACGTTCCCTTCGAACTGGAATCATGGCAGAATATCCTGTGATGTCCACTTCGCAGGGCACTTGCGGTCAAATAGAACAAACCTCTGAAGTGATACCCGGGGGTGAGAGCCGGGGGTCGCGAGGAACAGGATTAAGAACCGCTGCTTAATAGCAGCTAATAGTCTCACCGACGTAGCACTAACTCACCATTCAACAGACTCAAGCCACAAATTAGTTAGCAACTTACAGTTAAGACACCGCTTGAATGCTGCTGCCTGAACAAGTTCAAGTTCAGTTTTATTTCTAGAGCACATTTAAGCACGAAACAAGGCCGACCAAAGTGCTGCACAACATACAATAATATATAACAAGGAGAAAAACAGTAAACAAATAGAAACAATTCAAAATCCATACAGCAACAAAAGCAGATTAAAACAATTCAAAGGCACATATTACTACATGTTAAAAGCCAGAGAGAAAAGATGTGTTTTAAGATATGACTTGAAGTCAGATAAAGTGGAAGCCATTCTGATGTGAACTGGTAAGTTGTTCCAGAGGGTGGGACCAGCCACATCAAAGGCTCTAGATCCTCTGGTTTTTAAGCGGAAACAAGAGACCTCCTTACTGAAGTGAAAGGGTTGGCTGGTGTCA
>NW_015657615.1:1632-3046 GCF_001515625.1 Sinocyclocheilus rhinocerous | reverse complement strand
ACAAAAAGCTTAACTATCATTTTAGATGCCTTGAATTTTAAGTGGGAAATAGGAATCATGACGCGCCTAATGCAATTATTAAAATTCAAAAGCCTATGATTTAATTAATAAATGTATGTGCTGCACGTACTACAGGCTCGCCATTTCAGAGCAGTTTGCAATCAATTAATTCCAGGCATTTATTTATTTATTTACACAAGAGATTGCTTTTGATTTATTGTTGATGAATTATGGCAATGATTTTATATTTAATATGATGTAGATTGATGTAAGAGTTAATATTTTTTCTCCCACAACTTTCAATGGGTTGTTTCTAGAAGGGTTGCAGCGGAAGCTAGCAATAAATTAAATTTTCTACCTATTAGATTGTGTTTTATTAACGTCTACTCCTTCCCCTACCCTAAACCTACCCCTTGTACAGTGCGAGAAAAATTCTGCTGTATTGATGTGCACATACCCAGTAGTTTTTGCTCTATCCCTTCTAGCCTTAATCCTTTGAATGAGCTGCTGGAAGTATAAAACATAATAAGGGTCCCAGTGTATTTTGGGGGAGTTTTATAATTTAAAAATCACATGTTGTGCAAAAAAATTATTTTCTCTCTGGGCCACCCCGTCACATGAAGGAAAGGCTAAGAACATAATTTAACACATTCACTATATAGATTTGACCGGTACTGACGCAATAACCTTTTTTTTTTTTTTGCCTTTTTTTAAAGCTAGATGTTGTTCTACATTTGGTTCATGCCTTTGTTTTTCAGCACTAAGGAACACCTGGATCGACACCCTGAGCGTCGTATGAAAGCTGCCTACGCTGCGTTTGAAGAAGCAAACATGGCACGCCTTAAAATGGAGAACCCCAATATGCGACTTTCCCAGCTAAGACAACAGCTCAAGAAGGAGTGGACAAAGTCTCCGGAAAACCCCCTCAACCAAGGAGTGGCCGCCTACAACTCCAGGTAAACCACCACAATGGCACTTAAAGGCTGACCCTCGGTGCAGATCCTAACAAATACAAAAAGGCACCACGATTAAATTTGGACACACAAATGTAACAAATTAACTGCTGATCTGTTCATACCCCTCACCTCGTACGTGAACTCGCAGACAAACTTGGATTATTTAACTAATTATTCAATAAATATCTGATGACGAATGAACAGCATACAACCTAATTTGCTTATCGGCTAGTCAATGGCCTATCAAGAGCTGCTGGGAAGTTTCTAGGTTTGGTTTTGAGTGAACGCAGAGTGGATTCTCAACTAGCACACACTTCCTCCACGACATGTTTTACTGCTGTGTTGAGTTCATTTATTCATGTCTCCATCTAATATGTGACCCTGGACCACAAAACCAGTCTTAAGTCACTGTGGTATATTTGTAGCAATAGCCAAAAATACATTGTATGGGTCAAAAT
>NW_015657615.1:744-1357 GCF_001515625.1 Sinocyclocheilus rhinocerous | reverse complement strand
TTTTTTTGCACCCTCAGATTCCAGATTTTCAAATAGTTGTATCTCGGCCAAATATTGTCCTATCCTAACAAACCATACATCAATGGAAAGATTATTTATTCAGCTTTCAGATGATGTAAAAATCTCAATTTCGAAAAATTGACCCTTATGACTGGTTTGTGGTCCAGGGTCACACATGTGGAACATGAGCTGGAGTGTGGTTAATATTTTTTCTCCCACAACTTTCAATGGGTTGTTTCTAGAAGGGTTGCAGCGGAAGCTAGCAATAAATTAAATTTTCTACCTATTAGATTGTTTTATTAACGTCTACACCTACCCCAACCCTAAACCTACCCCTTGTACAGTGCGAGAAAAATTCTGCTGTATTGATGTGCACATACCCAGTAGTTTTTGCTCTATCCCTTCTAGCCTTAATCCTTTGAATGAGCTGCTGGAAGTATAAAACATAATAAGGGTCCCAGTGTATTTTGGGGGAGTTTTATAATTTAAAAATCACATGTTGTGCAAAAAAATTATTTTCTCTCTGGGCCACCCCGTCACATGAAGGAAAGGCTAAGAACATAATTTAACACATTCACTATATAGATCTGACCGGTACTGACGCAATAACCTT
>NW_015657615.1:0-265 GCF_001515625.1 Sinocyclocheilus rhinocerous | reverse complement strand
TATCCTAACAAACCATACATCAATGGAAAGATTATTTATTCAGCTTTCAGGTGATGTAAAAATCTCAATTTCGAAAAATTGACCCTTATGACTGGTTTGTGGTCCAGGGTCACACATGTGGAACATGAGCTGGAGTGTGGTTAACCTGAGGCAATTATTATTTTTTTATTTAGTGTCTGTGTGATGATCATTAGGGTTCAGCTTCTGGTTTGATATTTACGGAGAAGAGAAAGGTGATCTGATAATTGCTCTAAATTAAGATGAT
>NW_015657614.1:0-515 GCF_001515625.1 Sinocyclocheilus rhinocerous | reverse complement strand
CTTTACACACTCTCCTTAACTGTCCTCTCTTTTCCATTTCTATCACGTGTTTCCAAACCATTCCGCCTGTCTCTCGACAGTGCTCTAACATCACACACAGACGCCAACGCAATCTTGCTAACCTGCATTCTATCTCTACATCCTCTACTGCACCTCTTTCTTTCTCTGTGGGTCTCTGGAATTGTCAGTCAGCTGTCAACAAAGCAGACTTCATTTCGGCTTTTTCTTTACAATCCACACTCAGCATCTTGGGCTTGACTGAGACCTGGATTCGTCCAGAAGACTCAGCAACCCCAGCTGCTCTAGCTAACAATTTCTCCTTCTCTCACACCCCCGTCAGGTTGGCCTGGATGGGCTGCTGTCCTCATTCCCGGAGGATGGCAGTCCACTTTTATTCTTTAGCGATTTCAACATTCATCTGGACAAGCCTTATGCTACAGACTTCCATTCACTCTTTGCTTCATTTGATTTCAAACGACTTACCACCACAAGCACGCACAAATCAGGCAACCAAC
>NW_015657613.1:0-490 GCF_001515625.1 Sinocyclocheilus rhinocerous | reverse complement strand
TTTTATTTTGTACAAAATGGCACAAAGTCACACTTGAGGTGTTCCTGGTCAAAAAGGACCCGGCCTCAAAAAATTGCTCATAAATCACTCATTATGCTATATTATAACCAAAGATTGGATTCAATCTTTTTGTCAACTTCTTTTCTTTCATTTAGGACTGGTTTTGTATTTATATTTGCAGATGATTAATCGTAGGCCTCATTTATCTGAAAATAGGCACCTCATTTTTTGAGTGAAAAAATGATTATTTATGAATAATTTTCACAATATTAAATAAAATGTGGAGAAAATGTGTACTGTTTATCACACTAGTGTACTTTAATGTTTAATCAGGGAGTTTGTTTTGAAAGGCTTTTATTTTGTACAAAATGGCACAAAGTCACACTTGTGGTGTTCCCGGTCAAAAATGACTGGCCATTCAGAGTGAATGAGAAAGATCACAAATAAGGACCTTTATTTTGAAATGCTTTTATTTTCTGTAAAGGGGCAA
>NW_015657612.1:1965-2143 GCF_001515625.1 Sinocyclocheilus rhinocerous | reverse complement strand
GGAAGATCATTCCACCAGCCAGGAACGGTAAACGAAAATGTTCTGTTGTGCCTCTTTGTGATGGTACCACGAGGCGTCGCTCACTTGTGGATCTCAGACTTCTGGAGGGGATGTAGATTCGTAAGAGTGAGTGGAAGTAGGTGGGTGCTGAGCCTGAGGCTGTTCTATATGTAAGCAT
>NW_015657612.1:464-1730 GCF_001515625.1 Sinocyclocheilus rhinocerous | reverse complement strand
GAGGCGTCGCTCACTAGCGGATCTCAGACTTCTGGAGGGGATGTAGATTCGTAATAGTGAGTGGAAGTAGGTGGGTGCTGAGCCTGAGGCTGTTCTATATGTAAGCATCAGTGTCCTGAACTTGATGCGAGCCGTAACCGGCAGCCAGTGCAGGGAGATAAAGAGAGTTGTGACGTGGGCTCGTTAAAGACCAGTCGTGCCGCTGCATTCTGAATCATTTGTAAATGTTTGACTGTGCATGATGGAAGTCCAGCCAGAAGAGCATTGCAGTAGTCCAGCCTAGAAATGACAAGGGCCTGGACAAGAAGTTGTGCAGCATGCTCCGTTAGGAAGGGCCTAATCTTTCTGATGTTGTGCAATGCAAACCTGCAAGATCTAGCAGTTGTTGCAGTGTGGTCTTTGAAAGTCAGCTGGTCATCAAAATTACACCAATATTTCTGACCGAACTAGATGGGGGTAATTGTTGATGAACCTAACTGGACGGTGAAGTCATGCTGTAGATTTGGAGTGGCCGGGAAGACAAGAAGCTTAGTCTTTGCCAGGTTGAGCTGTAGGTGATATTCTTTCATCCATGCCGAGATGTCCGCCAGGCAGCCTGAGATCCGTGCAGCTACCGTTGGATCATCTGGTTGAAATGAAAGATAGAGCTGTGTGTCGAGCCACAACCGGTAGCCAGTGCAAGGAGATAAAGAGAGGTGTAACATGGGCTCTTTTAGGCTCGTTGAAGACCAGTAGTGTATATGGAGAAGAGGAGGGGTCCAAGAACTGATCCCCGAGGAACCCCAGTGACCAGTTGATGTGCTTTGGATACCTCTCCACCCCAGGCCACCCTGAAAGACCTACCAGTGAGATAGGATTCAAACCAGAGAAGTGGAATCCCTGTGATGCCCCGTGATGAGAGGGTGGACAGAAGGATCTGATGATTCACTGTGTCAAAAGCAGCAGATAGATCCAGCAAAATAAGAAGGAACTGATGATTTGGAATCAGCTTTTGCAATCCCAGTGCTTCAGTGACTGACAGAAGTGCAGTCTCAGTTGAATGGCCACTCCTGAAGCCTGACTGGTTAGGATCAAGTTGGTTGTTCTGTGTAAGAAATATGATACTTGGTTAAAAACAACTCGTTCGAGTGTTTTTGCTATGAAAGGAAGGAGAGAGACAGGTCTGTAGCTATCTGTAAGTGAAGTGTTTGATGTAGGTTTTTTGAGCAGTGGGGTTACCCGAGCCTGCTTGAATGCAGTGGGGAAGGTGCCTGTGAGGAGAGATGT
>NW_015657612.1:0-302 GCF_001515625.1 Sinocyclocheilus rhinocerous | reverse complement strand
CAACGAACTAAAACTCTTTTTGAATGACAAAAACGATGACGTAAATCTATTGACATTTTCGTCAACGAATAAAAATGAGACAAAAATGTAGGGGAGGGACGATTTGGGAAGAGATTCATTCAGAACGAATCTGCTGCATATAGTTAGGAGGTTAGATGCGTACATATGAACCAGCGGGATATAAGCTAACATACACTTGCTGCACGTCGCTTAAAACGTTCAAAAATGTCAATATGTGGGAGTAAGAAAAGAGCAGGCATATGGATAAATCTGACGACGCAAGAGAGAACTCAATTCGGTCC
>NW_015657611.1:27775-35182 GCF_001515625.1 Sinocyclocheilus rhinocerous | reverse complement strand
TGCTCCTGGGCTAGATTTCAGCCGTCCCAGATAAGGGTTTGAATATAATGGAATCATTTAAGTCAGATTATGTGATGTGATCTAGATTATTCAACAGCTCTAAAGATGTTCCCTATTACAACAAATCTAAAACTAAAACCAAATAAAACTTTATAATCTTCAGCATTATTGATGAAAAATAAAGAAGAAACACCAACCTGTGTGTTCTTCAGTATCAGTGTGTTTCATTCTGCAGGGTTTGTGGGAGGAGCTTCACTGAACATGAATTTCTGTCTGGAAGAAGCAGATTTGCTAAAATCAACAATTTTTTTTTTTTTTTTTTTACTTATAAGCGATGCAAGAATTTGAGTGAACTTCACTAGGGATGGACTGAGGCTGGGGTCAAGGCATCAAGAGCCACCACACACAGACGTGTCAAGGAATTTGGCTACAGTTGTCGTATTCCTCTTGTTAAGCCACTCCTGAACCACAGACAACGTCAGAGGCGTCTTACCTGGGCTAAGGAGAAGAAGAACTGGACTGTTGCCCAGTGGTCCAAAGTCCTCTTTTCAGGTTGAAGTAGAAGATATTAAATTTACCGGTCAAACTCCACATATTCGAAAACTGAATCAAAAAAGTGAACTGGAAATTCCTTTTGATGATTTACTTGTAGAATCAATGCAGAGGAGGCATCAGCGGGACATTAAAAAGAAAGGGAAGTTGGAGAAGAGGAAAAGCAGAAGTGACCAGACAAGAAACGCAAGACATGATATTGATGGCTAAGGAACTTCTTCTGATAATTCGGCAACATGAACGTGTGAATAAACGACTAATGAAAAGAGTTAAACAATTTATTGAAGTTAATGAGTTTAATTTGAAAATGGAATCTTTGCGAGGCGAGGTTGACTGTTTGAAACTTCAAAGGGCCAACGCCGCCTCCAAAGAATAAACAGTTAACTGAAATCCTGTCAAAAGCGAGAGCAGGTGTTGTTATCTTGGTTAACAGCTAACGAATGGAAAATGCTGAAGTGTGAAAACTCGCTCATATATTTTGAAAAGGTGTTGGTATTTTGTAGTAAAGAAAATGTTTAGCTGTGGTTAGCACAAAAAGGTCAGACATCCTGTGTTAGCGTATAGGAGATAAACTTTGTTTGAACTTCCTCGTGTATATTTGGGGAGGTATGTGTGTGTGTGTATGCTATGCTTGATGTTATGATGTAATGGAATCACAACCCGCTGAGGCAAGGGGTGTGACCAAGTGTATCCAATAGGGGAGATTTAGTAAATGCTTTGCAGGAGATAAATATTGTATACGCCCTCTCCTATATAATCCAATGTTTGATGAGTTTTGTGCTGCCGCAAATCGGGTGAAGAGTACAATCATCACAATTAAAAAAACCAAAGACTTAAACTACTTCAGTCTGTGTGCATTGAATTTATTTAATACACGAGTTTCACAATTTGAGTTGAATTACTGAAATAAATGAACTTTTCCATGACATTCTAATTTATTGAGATGCACCTGTAATGTCAGTCAAGCATGCAGTGAAATATAATTTATTAGGCATTTAAGCTCTATTGAGAAACACATAGAAAGCACCAACAGCAAACATAATATTTCATGGCTTTCAGAACTAAAACTAAGAAATTATTCCTGATGCAAGCAGAATCTGCAGAAATTAAAAATGGACAATAAGATGATAAAAATGAGTAATGAGTTTAATCAATCATTACTTGAAGCAAATTAAAAATTTAAGTAAAAGTGAAAACAAATGAGACAGATCTCTCTCTTGACTGACTTATAAGAGAAGAAGAGAAGCAAAGTGGCCAGTTTCAAAGCTATATCTTTCATTTGAATGGAAGAGTAGAAGTGGAAGAAAAATTACATGATCTTATGGAAAACAATGAAGAACAAATTAAATAAATATCAGATTCATGTTTCTCTTAAACGTGTTATGGCCTCTTCTTGAAAGTTTTTGAATTTTCTGTTGCTCTTTTAGTTCATTAGGTAGTAAAGTACTTCCCGCATATAAACACACACCACCGTGTCTTTTCTGCTGTAATATTACGAATGAATCTTCTCTTCTGTGTTAATCTTCAGGTGTTTCTTCAGGACTGATGCTTAATGAAACTGTTCACCGCACTGATCACAGTTAAATGGTCTTTCTTCAGAATGAGAAGGAAGATGTGATTTCAAAGTGAAAACAGAAACAGTCATCAAAAATGCTTTGCACACACTTCTTATCAGAATAAAGTATTGTCTTTTGTTGGTATGGATTATGGTTTGGTTACCTGTCTAAAGATTTCTCATGTAGGCCCACCTAATCTGAATCTGGGGAACAAGTTAATTGATTTCTCACGTAACGCTAACTTGGATTGTACGACACAAAACTGATCTGTCAAATCTTTGTATTTTAAGTATTGTACGTGACCATTCAGCACATAGTTATAGGCATCTAAATATTTATATGTCCTCAGTTTCTCTTTACACTACACGCTCAGTTTCTCTATCAGGTAGATTTCAGGCCACTGAAGCGCAGGTAATCCTGTCAGATCATCCAACCATTGAGTGAGCATGTACGGGTCTGGTTACGTCCATTAAAGTTAACTTTTTCAAATAACAATCGCGTTCCCGGACAGTGAGTGACCTGAAATATTCACATAAAATTGGATTTTCTCCAGTCATTGTTAAAAAATAAGCTAAAAAATAAGCTAACAAAACTCGTTATCTAGGGTTAGTGAAGTGGTCAGGAGAATCTTTCTGCCTCCACCTAAGCTCTGCCCACAAAAAAAGGTCACAATCTTTCCTAACTGAAAATGGGTCTATACTTCATTCATGTGGTGTCAGAATAATAGCTACATTAAATGTGATTAATATGCCTAAAGCTAAACTTCCCTTGTAAAGATTTGCAATCAGAAGTGTTTCTAAACCGTTGTTCAACAAAAGAAAACATTATAACATGTTTTTACTCCACAACATCAGTCAAATGCTTCATTTTGTGATCTGATGTGGCTTCTTATCACAGAATGAGGCAGACATAATATGTTCTATACTGTATAAAGGCTATGTCGATTAGCAATGGATTATAAATATACTCAATTATGAAAATACCAGAGATGGCTTGACGAACAGTCTCAGTCTAGTGTTTATTGTCTTCATGTTTCATCATTCAGAATGTTTTTATCTTCTTTTTATTCAGCAAAAGTGTCATCAGTTCTATTACTTCTGTGATGCATAAGTGGAGTTTTTTTTCGTGAGGGCGCCCTCTGGCTTCCAGTAGGAATGAAACTGACATTACATGTGTTTATAACGCTCAATAATGGCCAATCCATCCTATTTGGGTAAAAATAGGAAAAATAATACTTCTCTCAAAAGAAATTTGAAGTAGATATATAATAATACATGTTTTATTTAAGTGTACAGGATTTGTTGTTGTTGTTTTTGTTGTTGTTGTTGAGTGAGCATCAGAGTGAGCATCAGCATGTTTTTCAGGTTGATGAATGAAGAATCAAGAATAAACACCATCCTCTTTGTACCTCAGTGTCATGAGGTTTCATTCTGCTGGCTCTGGATCACTCATGTTCTCTCTGTTCTCTCTTTCCAAATGCTTTCTGGTAGTTCTGCCAAAGTTACAAACAAGTTTCATTTCCAACAGACACAATACGAGATCAGCCAACAAACTGTCCTTTCACTCACTGTGGCTGTTCAGAAATGATGAATAATTAAATGAATGAGGCATTTATATAGCTCTTATTATGTACTACTGTACACCCGAAGCACTTTACAATCATAGCAGAGTCTCGCCTCACCACACCAGCTAAAGGTGGAGAGGAGAGATTCTGTTGTGGTTATTTTTCACAGAAGAGAGTTTGTTTCTCAGCACATGAAGATGAGCTACTTACTGTGATTTCAGACTGCGGTGGTCTGGTTTCTCCACTGCATGGATCCTCAGGTGACTTTTAACATTGAAACTCTTTCTGCAATGATCACACGTGTGCAGTTTCTCTCTGCTGTGGATCCTCTCGTGTTTTCTCAGCTGTCCTGAATCACTGAATCTCATATCGCAGTGTGAACACTTATAAGGTTTCTCTCCAGTGTGGATCCTCTCATGTTTTCTCAGATTTGATGACACACTGAATCTCTTGTCACAGTGTGAACACTTGTAAGGTTTCTCTCCAGAATGAATCCTCTGGTGCAGTTTTAAACAGTTTGCTGAAATAAAACTCTTCCCACACTGAAAGCACACATGATCTCTTACATCAGTATGTGTTTTCTCATGTCTATGTAAGTTTTGCAGCTGAGAAAAACTCTTTCCACATAAAGAACATGAATGTGGCTTCTCCTTCGTATGAACTCTCAGGTGTTTCTTCAGGTCTGATGCTCTCGAACACGTTGTGCCGCATTGATCACATGTGAACGGTTTCTCTCCGGTGTGGATCCTCATGTGACTCTTCAGGCTTTCTTTGTATGTGAAACTCTTCCCACATTGATCACAAGTGAATAGCTTCTCTCCTGTGTGGATTCTGATGTGTAATTTAAGGTTTGATGATTGTGTGAAACTCTTCCCTGCATAGATCCTCATGTGTATCTTCAGGTGACTTTTAACAGTGAAACTCTTTCTGCACTGATCACAAGTGAATAGCTTCTCTCCAGAATGAACTCTCATGTGATCAACAAGATGTTGTTTGTTTGTGAAACTCTTTCCACACTGAGTGCAGGTGAAAGATTTCTTGGCTGTTCTTTTCTTTAAAAATGTTTTCTCAGTCTTTGAGCAAGGTTTTTCTCCAGGTTTGTCATGAAATATTTCCTCCACTTCACTCAGTTCTTGACTCTCCTCGTTCTCTTCCATCAGCTCTGAAAAGAAAAAGAAAACAGTTTCACTTCATTTTCAGTACATTACAATAATTCAAAGAAAGAAATATGAAGTGAAAGAACAGAAAAGTGAGCCCTGATGTAACAAAGCAGACAACTGCTATAAAATATTACAATCATTTTGATGCTTATTTATACATTAGTTACACATCCCTAAAACTCTCCATGAATGAGTTACACTGGTGTTCTAGTAATTATATTTAAATCGGACAAATCCCATGTTTCTGTAGTGAGAACTTTTATTAATCAATGTTATTTACATTGTGTTGCATTGTCTACATTGTGTACATTAACGTTACAATATACAATAGTTCCATATTTTGACACAAAATTATTTAATTAATTTTACTAAAAAACTCTTTAATTATTAAGGGTGAGTCACAATAGACTTTTCCTTCCATTGATTTCATTCAAACGTATGTGAATGTGGGACTCGAGCGAATTTTGATGTGTGAAAGAACACAAACTTTTGCAGTAAAATGGAGTAGATTGTGTATTTGTACATTTGAGTGATTATTGTTTGTTGTATATGTAAACACGCTGCAGAGTGTGAAGTCATATCATGACCGTTGCTGTGTCTGTAGAAATTTCACATCAGATCAGAATCAGAAAGAGCTTTATTGCCAAGTATGTTTGCACATACAAGGAATTTGTTATAGTGTCACAAGCTTCCAGTACACGGAGACAACAACAACACACAGATAATAAAAATGAGATGTGAATAAAATACACATGCATACATATAAACCACAAAAAAAGAATAAATTGTATGTACAGGTGTGCTATAGATAGAATAGGAATAGAATAAAATAAAGTTGTAGGGATGTACTAGAATTTAGGGTGATAAATAAGTATTAGGTTATTGCACATACTTTAATTGCACAATGGGAGAACATTAACTGTTCATGAGGTAGATTGCCTGGGGAAAAAAACTGTTCTTGTGCCTGGCTGTCCTGGTCACATGCTCAAAGTCTAGATTGACCACGGGTTTAACTAGTGTTAAATCAACAATTGTTATTAGCATCAGCGATGTCCTACATGTTTCACTCAACACTGTTACTTCTGTCATGATTTTCCTCATTTGAAAAAAAACAGAGCATTTCTTAAAACTGTGACACACAGGAAGTGACATCATCTGGGTTCTTTACAAACGTTTGCAGTAAAATGGAGTAGATTGTGTATAATTTGAACATTTTAGAGTGATTATTATTTGTTATATACGTTTGTAAACACGCTGCAGAGTGTGAAGTCATATCACGACCGTTGCTGTGTCTGTAGAAATGTCACATGCTCAAAGTCTAGACTGACCACGGGTTTAACTAGTGTTAAATTAACAATTGTTATTAGCATCAGCAGCGTCCTACATGTTTCACTCAACACTGTTACTTCTGTCATGATTTTCCTGATTTGAAAAATAAAACAGAGCATTTCTTAAAACTGTGACACACAGGAAGTGACATCATCTGGGTTCTTTTACAGCATGACACTTCAATCCATTGTCTCAGTTTTACACAAACTGTACATTGTTGATCTCATTCATCAACCCTGTTACCAAAATTACTGTATGAAGAATAAAAAAGGAAAGGAAAGGGAAAGGACGAGACATGTAGCCAAGTATGGCAGTGAATAATGAACACACACACACACACACACACACACACAAATCAAGAATAAACACCAACCTGTTTGTTCTTCGGTATCTTCAGTGTGTTTGATTCTGCAGGGTTCTGGATCTCTCATCTTCTCTCTGTCCTCTTTAATAAACTCAGTCTTTGCAGATTTCAGCTCTTCCTGATGATTAGATGCTCGTCTTCACTTGTGAACTGATGGAGATATTCAAGCATTTATTGAAGAATTACTGTGGGAGGAGCTTCACTGATGATGTGTTGCAGTGGGCGGAGCTTCACTGATGATGCTATTACAGTGGGCGGGGCTGATCTACCAAATGCAAAAATATGTCAGTTACTGAGTTTGTTTTTATACTACCGGTAATTGATAACAATGCAAAACTGTAAATTCTTTCAAATATAAATAATGGTAAGAAAAACAATTGAAAGCATTAACTCAAAAATAAATGTACAGATTTGTAACCAACAAATACCCTCAAGTCTGTTGACACTGAAATGCGTTAAATGACAATTTACAGGAGATCTGAAGACATCCGCATTAAATGAGGTGAAAACAGGAACTATTACAGAACTATAGCTCTGTTAATATTGATGAGCCTCAGACGATCAACACTCATTCAACAAGACATTCAGGATCATCAGCAGATCATCTCTCTTTATTCTGAGTGTTTGCTGATAGAAACACATTATTTGAGTCAGGATATATGATAAAAGTGTATAAAACTGCTCCACAGAAAGATACTGTTATTTCTCACAATATGCATGGATAAAAACCAAACATCGAAACAATCACACAAATGAACAGACAAAAGCACTCAAATTCGCTCAGGTCTGATTTAATTCCTCATATTTTCCTCACATGCTCGCTGCTGCTGCACTGAATGTTTATTTCAGTAGAAAGAAGCAAGAAAAGACGCGCAAGTAGCG
>NW_015657611.1:14038-27688 GCF_001515625.1 Sinocyclocheilus rhinocerous | reverse complement strand
ACCGCTTGCTTTTTTTTTTTATATTTAATATTAAATTGTACATACAAAATAGGCATTGAACAAACAATATTAACAATAAACAATTCTCAAAGGCAGACATAGTTGCAATTACAATATGTAACAGTGACGTTTTACATTAAATGTACAATCATGAAGGGCAATGAAGAACAAAAAAGGATTAAAAAATATATAAATAAATAAATTAAAATAAAAAATAATAGTAAAAGCATTTATAGAATAGTAAGTTCTTACAAGGGGTAGCAAGGAGTTATAGGGCACTTAGCTCACTGAAGAAACTGGCAACTGTAGTAGCTTTTTCATTTGAAAGGGCATCAAGAGAAGCAGCAAACATTTGAAGTTCATTAGAAAAGTGAGGAAAGGATGGAGGGGTTTATTTAGCAACTTCAAAAAGGTTGTTAACCAAGTAATGTTGTGAACAATCTTTCTTAAGCACACCAAACTTAATTTGTTTGTATTCAGGAGGGTTTACACATGTAATTATACATGACATTTTACTGCACAATTGAGTCCAAAACAACTTTGAGTAATTACAATTAAAAAAAATATGTTCAGTGGTTTCAATATCAATTTCACAGAATTGACAAGAGTTTTCTCCAATATCAAATTTTGATTTGAGAAATTCTTTAGATGTATATGTCATTTATTAGTTTAAAATGAAGTTCTTTCACTTTAGGGAGACTTGGAAAGCTAAGATAATTAATTCTCATTTCCTTCACCTCTTTGGGGTTAAAATCTTTAAAAACATAATGTCGTTTAATTCTATTTGGATGAAGTTTATCAATGAAGACACTTCTAATATATTTGTTGTTACATTTATGATCTCTAATAAACAATTCACCCAGACAAGGAGATGGAAGAGAGAATATCACAATCGTTGCATTCGCCCACCTCAGCTGCTGCGATGGAGACTTCTGACATAGTTCAACAACTCTCGCAGCTCGTTAACTCTAGATCTGATGCGTTGGAGAAACTGATCTCTGACAATACTCTGCGAATCGAGGGGCTCAAGAAAACGATTGACTTTGCATGTGCTGAGATAAAGGACATTAAGGAGAAATCTGCAGTCCTTGAGAAACGTATCTGTAATGACGAGGCGCCCCTGGATTCAGTTGAATCGCGTGTGGCAGAGTTGGAGAGCTATTCACGAAGATGGAATCTTCGTTTATTCGGGGTACCTGAGGCGGACAAACAAGATGTGCGACAAGAAGTTATTAGCATATGTCAATCGGTCCTGCCTACAGAGAAGACCAGACTCCCCAATCTCACTGACACAGTGCATCGTTTGGGTCAGAAGGAAAGGAAAGGAGCTGTCCAACGTTGACAAACCCAGAGGGATAATTATGCAGTTTACATCAAGGGGGATTCGTGATTCTCTGTGGAAAGCGGCGAAAAAATCTGAGTACCTGAAAAGTCAGGGTCTGCGATTTGCAGAAGATCTTTCGAAGATGGATAGAGCACGTCGTCTCAAGCTGTGGCCAGCGGTACATGAAGCCCGTCTCCAAGGGAAATCTGCTTATTTTGTTGGCGGAAGAGCTTTTGTTGCCGGGACTGAAATTAATCTAACATGATGGATAAGGGTGGTAATTTTTTCATTTTTGCAACCCTTATTAGAGTTGGATAATTGTTTGTTTTGTTGATATGAGCCGTCCTGGGATCCGTGAATTTTAGTTGATTCTAGGCTAAATGGAAGCCTCTTCTGTCTTCAAGACTTTATTTTATTTTTATCAAAAACATATGCCTTTTCCCAAAATATTGGACGAGGACTCTTGCTGATTCTTGCTAGATTTGGATTGTTGCCTTTTAAGCCAACAAAGGATTTAGACATTTGCTCTCAAATGAAGAATTTCTTTGTTTTTTGTTTTATTTTTGACAGGCTATTTGGTCAACTCTTTTTGTACTTATTCGAATCCTGACTCGCCTTTATAACAGTCTAAACGCGGTTTTTCCTTCCGTTCGTTCTTGCAAACGCGCTTTTTTTTGTGGATTGCGTTTCACTTTCATTCTGTCACCGTCTATAGTTACACTAAATGCCAGGGGGTTAAGAGATCGTATTAAACGGAAAGCTTTGTTTTTATTTGTTAAACGACAAGACTGATTTTTGTTTTTTTCAAGAAACTCACTCGACTGCTGAGGATGTGCGTTTTTGGAGAACACAGTGGGGAAACGACATCTGGTGTGCACATGGAACTGAGCGCTCTGCTGGTGTTGTTAATTTAAAGAACAGATTCATCGGGGAAATTTTGCATACAGAACGTGATGGGTCAGGTCATTTTGTGTGTCAAATCCTCAAAGTTCACGGCACTATATTGTTAATTGCGAATGTTTATGGATATAACTCCAAAAATGAAAATGACCATTTACTTGAAGGAGCCTTTAATTAGGTCACGGAAGCAGTGGATGGAAAAGGGAGAACAAAACTCTGCATATTTTTTTGGTTTAGAGAAATGTCACTTTAAAAATAACTCAATTGAACAACTTAAAATAGATGGGGTTGTAACAGATGATCAAGCTAAAATATCACAATTTTGTACAGACTTTTATAGTAGGTTATATTCATCCAAATTCTCTGAGCAATCTGCTTCTGAATTTTTTAACTCTATCTCTGGATTCGGTTGTGAAACCGTCAACCCTGTGCAAAAAGAGCTTTGTGATAGCTTAATTACTATTGAAGAGGTCTTATATGCTATTACACATATTAAGGTTAATAAATCTCCTGGGGTTGATGGCCTCACAGCCGAATTTTACAAAACTTTTTCTGATCTTATCGCTCCCTTTCTTAAAGAAGTTTATATAGAAAGTATAGAAAATCAAGTTCTTCCACCTACATTAACTCAAGGATTGATAACATTGATTCCAAAATCAAGAAAAGATCCATTGCTTTTAGACAATTGGAGACCTATTTCACTATTAAACAATGATTATAAGATTTTTGCCCTGATCTTTGCAAATAGAATAAAGTCAATTATGGACCCCCTTATAGATGAGGCCCAATCTGGCTTTTTAAAGAAAAGGCATATTTCAAATAATATAAGGCTAATTTTAGACTTATTGGATTACTCTCATTTATGTACTGATGATGGATTTATTCTTTTCTTAGACTTTTATAAAGCCTTCGACACAGTGGAGCATGCTTTTATTTTTAGGTCATTAAAAACATTTGGGTTTGGAGATTTTTTCTGTAAAGCTATACAAACAATGCACACAAATGCAAACAGTTCTATTAAACTTAAAGGAGGTTCATCTTCTAGGTTTTATTTAAAACGGGGTGTCAGACAAGGCTGTCCCATTTCCCCTTACCTTTTCTTGTTTTGTACTCAGCTTATGAATATTTATGTTAGATCAAGCCACTTAAAAGGTATATCTGTAGCGGGTAGGGATATTATCATTTCCCAACTAGCAGATGATACTGCACTGTTCTTGAAAGATCATCATCAGGTCCCAATTGCTCTTGAAGTAATGGAGGTCTTTTCTAAAGCCTCTGGCCTTTGTTTAAACATCAATAAATGTGAATTGTTATCTATTAAAGACTGTGAGTTACAACAAATTGCTAATATTCCAGTGAAGGATTCTGTAACATACTTGGGGATTGTTATCACGAAAGATCAGAAATCTAGGTGTAAGATGAATTTTGAATCTATTCTTCAGAAGACTAAGGCAAAGTTGAATCATTGGCTTTTAAGGGATTTATCCCTAAAAGGTAGAGTTTTGCTATGTAAAGCAGAGGGACTGTCAAGATTAGTCTATGCAGCCACTTCACTCAGTGTCTCTAAGGAGATGTGTAAAGCTGTTGATACTGCTTTGTTTAATTTTCTGTGGAGGAACAAAACACATTACATTAGGAAATCTACAATAATGAATACATATGAATCGGGAGGATTTAACTTTCTTGATTTCTGTACTCTAAATAACACCTTTAAAATTAATTGGATTAGACATTTCACTCTAAATCCAAATTCTTTATGGAATTTTATACCTAATTTTGTTTTTTCCAAAATTGGTGGTCTTCGATTTCTTTTGATTTGCAATTACAAAATTGATAAAATTCCTTTAAGCTTATCCTGCTTTCATAAACAAATGTTGCTGGCTTGGTCTCTATTGTATAAACATAACTTTTCTCCCCATAGGTACCTAATTTGGAACAATTACAATATATTATATAAAAATAAATAGTTATTTTTTTGTAAATTGGTTTTCAGCAGGCATAATACGAGTTAGTCAATTATTAAATCAACAAGGCATGTTACTCACTTATTCTGAGTTTCTAGCTGTCCATGGAATTCCAGTAACACCAAAAGAGTTTTCTATAGTCATGGATGCAATTCCCAGAGGAGTCTTGGCATTATTCAGAGCTAATACCCAAAACAGTATTACATCCCCCTCTGCACTTGATCTATTTGATACTTATATTGGGAAACTTTGTTTTGCCCCTGGAAATATGAATGTTAACAAAACTGTCCGTTCCTTACTTCAAAAAGACATTGTTTCTTCTCCAAACTGTATAATTTATTGGAACAGATTAGTTAAAGGTTTATTATGGAAGGCCATTTGGACCTTGCCAAACAAATACCTATTGGTAAACAAAGTCAAGGAAGTAACCTTTAAAATTTTACATAGATACTACCCAGTAAATTATTTTCTTGTTAAATTTAAAAATGATATTGATTTGAATTGTTCTTTCTGTAATATGATGACTGAAACTTTGTTTCACTTATTTTGGCATTGCTCTTATGTAAACATTTTTTGGAAAGATTTGACTAGATTTATAATTGATAACATTGACCCCACTTTTTCTTTGTGCTTAGAACACGTTTTATTTGGTTTTACTAATATCCCTTCAAATAAAACCAAAGAATATTACATTATAAATTTAATTTTAATTTTTGCTAAATTTCATATCCATAAGTGTAAGTACAGTAAAACCAATCCTTTATTTTTGGTTCTTGAGAAAGAAATTCAAATTTATGTTAAGACGATTTTGTATTTACATAATAAGAAAGCAATTAAGACTGTCTCCATATGTAAGTCCTTTAATATATTTACATAATGTTTAGGCCACCCCCCTGGCTGTATGTGTAGTTTGTATGCATATTTTTGTTTGCGTTTTATGTTTTCATGTGTATTATTGTAGTCCTAACTGTACTTTGACTGTGTTTATTGAGGTTTAATAATAATAAAAAAATAATAATAATAAAAAATAGTTGCAATTACAATATGTAACAGTGAAGTTTTACATTAAATGTACAATCATGAAGAGCAATGAAGAACAGAAAAGGATAGAAAATAAAATAAAATAAATTAATAAATTAAAATAAAAAATAATAGTAAAAGCATTTATAGAATAGTAAGTTCTTACAAAGGGTAGCAAGGAGTTATAGGGCACTTAGCTCACTGAAGAAACTGGCAACTGTAGTAGCTTTTTCATTTGAAAGGGCATCAAGAGAAGCAGCAAAAATGTTAAGTTCATTAGAAAAGTGAGGAAAGGATGGAGGGGTTTTCAGAAATCTGCATTTATGAATGAAGTATTTAGCAATTTCAAAAAGGTTGTTATGTTGTGAACGTTGTGAACAATCTTTCTTAAGCACACCAAACTTAATTTGTTTGTATTCAGGAGGGTTTATTATACATGAACAACTTTGAGTAATTACAATAAAAAAAAATATGTTCAGTGGTTTCAATATCAATTTCACAGAATTGACAAGAGTTTTCTCCAATATCAAATTTTGATTTGAGAAATTCTTTAGATGTATATGTCATTTATTAGTTTAAAATGAAGTTCTTTCACTTTAGGGAGACTTGGAAAGGTAAGATAATTCATTCTCATTTCCTTCACCTCTTTGGGGTTAAAATCTTTGAAAACATAATATCGTTTAATTCTATTTGGATGAAGTTTATCAATGAAGACACTTCTAATATATTTGTTGTTACATTTATGATCTCTAATAAACAATTCACCCAGACAAGGAGATGGGAGAGAGAATGTCACAGAGTAATGTGAAAGAATCCCATAATACCATGTTTTTTGGTATGGCATTTACAACATTGTAAAACTCTTTAGGATGACATACAAATCCATGTTTTAAACAAAAATCATTGTAATTGAGAACATTACCATAGTTGTCCATCATGTCCAATAGGGAAAAAATGTTATATTGAAACCAGTTTTCATAAAATAAAGATTTGTTATGGTGCAAAATAAAACGATTGTTCCAAATACAAGTTTTGTGTTTACTAAAGTTGTGAGAAAATGCTAATTTTCAACACAGGAGAACTTGTTGATGGAATGCAGACAATTTAAGAGGTAATTTGGACAAATCAAAGTCACATCTAATAAAAAATTCCAAGCCACCTACTTTCCCAAATATTGAAGAAGAGATTTCCCAGAACTATCTTGCGACCCAGTAGCAATTCTTCCACGGCCTGGTAGTGGGTCGCGACCCGGTGGTTGGGGACCTCTGGTATAAAGCATTATAGAAATAAAGGTGACTTGATTTGACAATTTGATGATTCACATTTATCTGGAACAATCTGCAAACATGAGAGCTCAGTAAATGCTTTTGTGTTGAATTATTTTGCTCGATCCTCCTGCACAAACACCGTGATGTTCTTCCAGTGTTCGTTCGCCAAGTTCACGTCCTCAATGGAGTGGACACCACATGCTGTCCGCTCGCGGTCAAGTACACCAGATCCACGGTGTTGGCTTTCCCGTTGGAGATGATCTCAAAGACGGATCCGGTGCCGTCTGTCCTCTCCACGGAGACCAGGCTGCCTCTGGTGCGCTTGGCTTGCTTAAGGTTGGCGGTGAAGATGCAGCCTCTCTCGCTCTGAATGGAATAGATCAGGTCCCTGAAGGAGAGCTCGGGCTCTGAGGGGATCAGGCTCGGGTTCAGGGTCTTGTACGCGGGGCTGTTTGGATCGGGTCCCTTCTCTAAACTCACCCCATGATGCTTCTTATGAACATGAGTGAGCTCGAACAGGTCGAACACGGTGTCATCATCTGGCATTTCTGCGGGTTCGAATGCGAACGTGAGCACGCACGAATATACCAAACACATGAGAATGAACCAAAGCATAAAGTTTCTCCTCACCTACGCGTCTGCTGCTTGCGGAACTCCACAACAAGAGGCACAAAACGAGTCCTCAGAGTCATGATTCCCCCTGAAATCACATCACACATCTGTCTGTACGTGTGAAGGACCTTCTCGAAAGCACAGCGCTGAAAATAAACACCTGAATCAAGACGCTTTGCAGAAATTCCCTGGTATCTTTGACTCTCTGTGTGTGTGTGTGTGTTGGAGATGTTCTGCTCTTCTGCGCACATGAGACTCCAGCGCTATTTAAGTCATTTCATACATTCTTCAGCTGCTCTCTCGACCAATCGGCGTTCTGCAGGACGCGCATATTCAACATCAGGAGAAAAAACTGCGCATTCCACAGCAAACTTTACATCAGCACACACACACACATGCCAAAAATGACGAATGTCTACAGCCCTGTAAGGGACCCAGCAGTCAAAAAAAATAGGCATAGGAAAAACGAGCTTCCAAAACAAATCTTTTTAATGAATCAAAACAAACCTTCACAAGTTTAAAGCAGAAAATCAAAATTCAAAGAAATCAAATAAACTGACTTAGGCCTATAAAAGAGGTCAACAGAACAAAACTGAACTCAAGATAACTGAGGGCATGACAAACAAACTGAACTGACCTAACAAATGACACCATAAGAACACATTTATACAACTGGACTAGCCCTAGTTCCACACAAGAGGGGAGAACAAAAAAAACACAACTACAACATACAACAACAAACAACAAACAAATATAAAACTATTTAAATAGTTGAATTAAAGATTAAATATAAATCTTGAAATGAAGTCTAAACCAAAATTCCATTAAGGAAGTGAAACATAAGAAAACAATGCCCATTTAGACAACTCAATCCTCCCTCCAATTCATCTGTCCATTGGAACCGGCCAACGGAACTAAAGAGTGGTGGAAGCAGCACGCCGGTCCTTTAGGCGGACGCACCCCGCGACGGAAGCCCAGAAACCTCCGCTATTCTCCACACAGCCCACACCACGGTAACTTAAACTAAAAAAAATCAATATTAACCGAAATATACAGCACAGCGAACTAAACTGTGTGCACTCCAACTAGCCAACATGTACCGATATTTAATAAACATTCTACATGAGCAAAAGAATGAAGTCTGTCTTCTTACTCAATATCATGTGAAAAATCATTAAACAAATGCAACGATAAACCGTGAGAATAAGCAGGTAAAATCAATGCTTACCCATACGTGTAATATGTGTATGTGTGTGCGCGCGCGTGTGTGTAAATATGCACGTTACCGCTCACTGATGTGTGGCCGCATCGTGGGCCATCACACTGTCGATGGAGGAGCTCACCTCACGGAGCATGTCAGACATCAGTGCGGTGACCAGCTGAGTTTGGGCAACATCATTCTGTATAACAGAGAATAACTGTTTCACGGAGTTCACAGTTTGGTTCAGCAGGACACTGTGAGTGTTCAGAACCACCAGGGTGCCCTTCAATGATTTGCCTATAGTCTGTAGGGTTTGGCCCTGTAGTGTGAGTTGTTCTCTCAGCTGGGGCATCTCAGTCTGGATCTCCCTTACATGTTGCCTCAGGGTAGATAGGCTCACGGAGTTGACACTGGTCACTCCCAGGTTGAACAGGGTTCCAACAGCAGCAGCAGCTCCGAGCAAGGCCCCTAGGAATCGTTTGTCACGCCTGTTATGTCCGCTTAGCTCTGCTAGTTCCACACAAGAGGGGAAAACAAAAAAAACACAACTACAACATACAACAACAAACAACAAACAAATATAAAACTATTTAAATAGTTGAATTAAAGATTAAATATAAATCTTGAAAAGAAGTCTAAACCAAAATTCCATTAAGGAAGTGAAACATAAGAAAACAATGCCCATTTAGACAACTCAATCCTCCCTCCAATTCATCTGTCCATTGGAACCGGCCAACGGAACTAAAGAGTGGTGGAAAGAGCCCGCCGGTCCTTTAGGCGGACGCACCCCGCGACAGAAGCTCGGAAACCTCCGCTATTCTCCACACAACCCACACCACGGTAACTTAAACTAAAAAAAAACAATATTAACAGAAATATACAGCACAGCGAACTAAATTGTGTGCACTCCAACTAGTTAACGTACCGATATTCAATAAACATTCTAAATGAGCAAAAGAATCGAGTCTGGCTTCTTACTCAATATCATGTGAAAATTCTCAGCTCAAGTTCCTTCTTTAGTGACTCTTGGAGATGCTCTGGAACACGGTAACTCATTCTCCTTACAACAGCATCCGGTTTCAATACAATATCATGTTCTATTAATGTTGTAAACCCAGGGTATTCTGAGAAGACTCCCGGTAAGCAAACGGCCCTCACCTCTCGCTGTTGCTGTGGTGACAGGTGACTCAGATCGACATCTCCTAGAGCAGGCTGAGGTAAATATTGGTCATCCGATTCCTCTTCTTCCTTCACTTGTTGAATCATTACGATCTGGGCAGACTTGTCAGGATGAGATACCCACTGCTTAATCAGATTAATGTGCAGGATTCTGGAAGGACGATCTTTGCCAGACATTGAAATTTCATAGGTGGTGGGTCCAAGTTTCCCTTTAACTTCAAAAGGACCCTGCCATTTCGCCAACAATTTACTTTCTTGACTGGGCAGCATCACCAAGACCTTTTCACCAGGTTCAAAACTTCGCTCACGAGCAGATTGATCATACCAGGTTTTCTGCCGTGATTGAGCCTCTGCTAAATGAGATTGAGCCAGTGTGGTCATCTTCTCCAAGCGTTCTCGCATCTGCACCACATAAGACACAACATTAATCGGCTCACCTCTTTGCTGGTGCCCCTCCCATATCTCTCGAAGCAGAGAGAGAGGACCTCTTACCTCATGCCCATATAAAAGTTCAAAAGGGGCAAAGCCGGTAGATGACTGTGGCACCTCTCTAAAGGCAAATAGAAGATAAGGGAGCCACTGGTCCCAGTCTTTGCCAGTGTCACAAACGAACTTGCGCAGCATCTGTTTCAGAGTCTGGTTAAACCTTTCTGTGAGTCCATCGGTCTGTGGGTGGTAAGGAGTTGTTCTCAGACTCCTGATACCCAGCAGTTTGTATACCTGTTTCAGAAGGGTAGACATAAAGTTAGTTCCTTGATCTGTCAAAATTTCACGAGGAAACCCAACTCTGGAGAACAGTTGCACTAAACAGGTCGCCATATACTTTGCTTTAATAGACTTCAGTGGGAACACTTTGGGATACCTTGTAGCGTAGTCTGTTACAACAAGCATAAATCGGTTACCAGAACAACTCCTTTCAACAGGCCCGACAACATCCATTCCCAGTCTTTCAAACGGCATGCCTATAATTGACAGAGGTTGGAGAGGGACCCGACCTGGGCCTCGGGTAGAGACTTTTTGACATTCTGGGCAACTTTTACAATATTGGGTTACCTCTCTGTTCACGTCAGGCCAATGGAAGTATTTCCTAATCCTAGCGATGGTTTTACGTTACCCCAGATGGCCAGCCCAGGGAACGGAATGGCCAAGAGTGAGAATAACCTCACGGACACACTGTGGTACCACCAGTTGTGTCACCGCCCCAACCTGGCGTTAGAGTATTCCCTGTCGAAGGTGATATCTTTCCTTTCGGTCATTGTCAGCAGTCTCTACACCCTTCTGTTTTGCTCTATGTAGGTAAGGGACAAGACTGGCATCCTCCTGTTGTAGCTGAGCAATATTAGTAGGCAACTTGAATTCCGGGGGAAAATCGGAAAGAGATTCAACTGGTATATTAGTAGCATTATATTGAATTTTTTCCAACCTTTTCTGTCGACGGGACTTCCTGGGCTTTGCAGAGCACAAAGGTTCTACATCTTCCCCAAAGAAAGGTAGGGCACTCAGCAGCTGTTGCCTTTCTTCCCCTTTACTTGCTTGAGCTCTGGTAACAGCCATATGACATGGTACTGACTGCAACAAGTCCCAGAGCACTGGCACATCATGGCCCAAAACCACAGGGAATGGCAGATGGTCCGACATGCCCGAGGTTGCCGGGGAAAGTTTTGTCGGTGTCTATCCCTGCCGGTTTTCCAACACCAAGACTGATTTCCCTTACGTGCCGCCACAAACACGTCCGCTAGTGTTGCTGCTTGTGAAGCAGACCTCAGGTCATGTTCCCGGATTCAAACCTGGAGCTCAGGAGAAAGCAATCTTAGGTACTGTTCCAGAATTATAACTTCCCCAACTTCCTCCACTGGTTTACCTTTTGGCTGCATCCACTTGACATAAAGTTATTTTAATCGCACATATAATTCTTTGGGACTCTCAAGGGGCTCAACATCAAGAGAACGGAACCTTTGTCTATAAGTCTCTCGGTTGATATCATATTTTCTAAAGATGGCAGATTTAACCTCTTCATACTCCAGTGACTCATCAACATCCATATGAACATAAGCCGCTCTGGCTTTACCCGTCAAGAGAGGAATCAAGTGGAAGGACCAATCTTCCTTTGGCCACCGACAAGCTGCTGCCATCCTCTCAAAAGTGATTAGAAAGTGCTCAATGTCCTCAGATTCAGACAACTTCTCAAGTTTGGGCTCATTAAATTGACACTGACCTGTCTCACGACTTTCAGAGAGATCTTTTCGACAGGCAGTGGACTGAGACAGGGAACGGTTAGCGACCGCATCATCATCCGGACTTTCCAAGGTGTCCCCAACAGTCAGCAGTAGATTAGGAGTTGGAGTCGTGCGAGCCTGCACCTCCAGCTGCAACAAACTGAACTGGTGCTGAAGGGTTTTAAACCGACGCTTTTGCTGGGCATATTCTTGACTCCTTTGAGCTTCCCGGGCATCCATGTTTGCCATATGTGCTAGGAACAGGCCTGTCAAGTCAGCAAGCGTTGGCTCTCTACTTTCAGGCTCTATATCACCAGCCTCTCTCACATCCTTTGCCACTCCATCCTCCCCCAGCTCCTGCAATGCGTCTTCAGGTTCCTCTACCAGAGAAGTCCTTGGGGCTGCTTTCCGTCCTCCCCGATTCATGGGGCATAGAGCTCGACGTTCAAAAAAACAGAGGAAAAGGGGGAGGAGAAAAAAGTTATTTTTGCGAAACTATGCCTCCTACTGGTAGATCCCACCGCTGCCACCACTTGTAAGGGACCCAGCAGTCAAAAAAAATAGTAGGGCATAGGAAAAACGAGCTTCCCAAACAAACAATCTTTTTAATGAATCAAAACAAACCTTCACAAGTTTAAAGCAGAAAATCAAAATTCAAAGAAATCAAATAAACTGGCTTAGGCCTATAAAAGAGGTCAACAGAACAAAACTGAACTCAAGATAACTGAGGGCATGACAAACAAACTGAACTGACCTAACAAATGACACCATAAGAACACATTTATACAACTGGACTAGCCACACAAGAGGGGAAAACAGTTCCACACAAGAGGGGAAAACAAAAAAAAACAACTACAACATACAACAACAAACAAATATCAAACTATTTAAATAGTTGAATTAAAGATTAAATATAAATCTTGAAAAGAAGTCTAAACCAAAATTCCATTAAGGAAGTGAAACATAAGAAAACAATGCCCATTTAGACAACTCAATCCTCCCTCCAATTCATCTGTCCATTGGAACCGGCCAACGGAACTAAAGAGTGGTGGAAGCAGCACGCCGGTCCTTTAGGCGGACGCACCCCGCGACGGAAGCCCAGAAACCTCCGCTATTCTCCACACAGCCCACACCACGGTAACTTAAACTAAAAAAAATCAATATTAACCGAAATATACAGCACAGCGAACTAAACTGTGTGCACTCCAACTAGCCAACATGTACCGATATTTAATAAACATTCTACATGAGCAAAAGAATGAAGTCTGTCTTCTTACTCAATATCATGTGAAAATTAATTAAACAAATGCAACAATAAACCGTAAGAATAAGCAGGTAAAATCAATGCTTACCCATACGTGTAATATGTGTATGTGTGTGCGCGCGCGTGTGTGTAAATATGCACGTTACCGCTCACTGATGTGTGGCCGCATCGTGGGCCATCACAAGCCCTTATACCATCATGCCATTTTACTGGGCACTAGCACCGCCCCGAGGATACATCACATATGCTCATTTGTGACCCTGGAGCACAAAACCAGTCTTAAGAAGCAGGGTATATTTGTAGCAACAACAAACAATACATTGTATGGGTCAAAATTATCAATTTTTCTTTTATGCCCAAAATCATTACGATATTTAGTAAAGATCATGTTCCATGAGATATTTTGTAAATTTCCTACCGTAAATATATCAAAACTTAATTTTTGATTAGTAATATGTATTGCTACGAAATACAGAGTTCTGGCATGAAACTCTAGATGGCGCAGTCCGATAGGTCTAACTCAATCCGACCTAATGACATCATTATCACATGGCATAGCTGATTGGTTCTCTCCTGTATCAGTATCAGTAGAGCTCGCTGCTCAACATTCAAATATATGACTAGTGCTTGCTGTAGCAGTTGTAGCTTGCTTCAGAAACCCTCCACCTGTATAGATCTGCTACGAGCTGACTTATGTATGCT
>NW_015657611.1:2542-8304 GCF_001515625.1 Sinocyclocheilus rhinocerous | reverse complement strand
CATGTTCCACACAAGAGGGGGAAAGAAAAAATAACTACAACAACAACAAACAAATATCAACTATTTAAATAGTTGAATTAAAGATTAAATATAAATCTTGAAAAGAAGTCTAAACCAAAATTCCATTAAGGAAGTGAAACATAAGAAAACAATGCCCATTTAGACAACTCAATCCTCCCTCCAATTCATCTGTCCATTGGAACCGGCCAACGGAACTAAAGAGTGGTGGAAGCAGCACGCCGGTCCTTTAGGCGGACGCACCCCGCGACGGAAGCCCAGAAACCTCCGCTATTCTCCACACAGCCCACACCACGGTAACTTAAACTAAAAAAAAACAATATTTACAGAAATATGCAGCACAGCGAACTAAACTGTGTGCACTCCAACTAGTTAACATGTACCGATATTCAATAAACATTCTAAATGAGCAAAATAATCGAGTCTGTCTTCTTACTCAATATCATGTGAAAATTCATTAAAGGGGTCATATGATGCTGCTAAAAAGAACATTATTTTGCACATTTATCTAAACAATTACTTTTGTTCCTATACTTCTATTTCTGTATATAGTACATTATTCAATTTTTCTTTTTTTTATTATATTAGTGTTATATTACATCCCTACTGTGTTATTCCTATGTATGTCTGCACTATCATGTATGTCTGCACTATGTTTGTACTTTCTTCTACACTGGAAGCTCCTGTCGTCAAGTCAAATTCCTTGTGTGTGTAAACATACTTGGTAATAAAGCTCTTCTGATTCTGATTCTGATATATTTAATGAAAATAAAATGGATGATATTTTGCAATTAATGTTTTGTAGCCATTATGAATAACTGTTATTACATGACACTGTGAAACGTCAGCTACTAAAATTAATGGAAAAACCTTCATCATGGGTTATTTGGCATTATTTCTCACTGTATCCAGTACTGGTTGAGATGATGCTGCAGCCGCGCCCCTCACTAAAAGCTCTCACACACTGCACACATTCACCATCGACAGCAACTCAACACTAATCTGATTGAGCCACAGTCAACTGCGCCTACAGATAACAATAATACAAATAATTAAAAACACGGCGGCTTTTTAGAATTTTTCGACAGTTAAAGATGGATCTTTCATTTCTTTACAGTATAATAATAATAATAATCGATAGTAGCTGTAGGATCACATGTATAAATACAAACATAATTATTCTGGTGATATTGTCTGAGAAACAGTGATGTGACTGAATGTATATTGATATTATATTTGATAATAAATGTATTTATGCTAATGAAGTGAGTATATTTTTCATAATTAACAAGAAATACTAAGTAAGTATTAATAAAGGTGCTGAGACTTGAGAGACACAAACTTTAATCACATCTCCGTTTCTCTTGTTTATTCAGGACTTTTACTCTGTTCATTTCGGTTCCTGCTCGCGTCTCCAAACACTGACAATCAGCTCAATAAACAGATGAGAGTTTATCACTGAACTTCAGCATGTGAAGAAATCATTCTGATAAAGATTTGATCATGACAGACACTGGAGAAACTCTGTGACAAATAAAAAGCAATAAATAAAACACATGTGAGGGATTTGAGGTCTTTTATTGTTAATATTTGTGTATTTTCATTGTGTATATTATTCAACGTTTTAAAGCAAGTTCATTTTGAATACAATTTGTTAAAGTTTTACCTGAAGAAATCCTGAGGATGTCTCTTTTGCTGCGTCTGAAATTCGCTCACTCGCTCACTAATCCCTATATAGTGTATGGCAGTTGAGTGCACTTTAGCAGAAAGAACTGAACGAGCAAATTCAGACACTGACGTAAACATCTCTGTCACATATATGTACTTTATCTTACATGCACCTTATTTGTCTCTGAACAGACAGCAGATCTTTGTGATTCTCATGGTGATTCATTTCTGAAAGCATCATTCAGAAAGTGAAAGTAAAGTACAGATTGCTGGAGCTCAAACAGTGAAAATGGCTTCACTAACTGTATCTGCAGAAAAGCTTTCTTGTCCAGTGTGCTGTGAAATCTTCAAGACTCCTGTTTTTTATCATGTAGTCACAGTTTCTGTAAAAAGTGTCTTCAACAGTTCTGGGGAATCAAGAAAACTCAGGAGTGTCCCGTCTGCAAGGAGAAGATCCTCAAGAGAAGATCATCCATGTAATCTAGTGTTAAAAAACGTGTGCGAGTCGTTCCTGAAGGAGAGAAATGAGGTTCATTCATTAGGATCTGAGGAGATCTGCAGTTTACACAGTGAGAAACTCAAACTCTTCTGTCTGGAGGACAAACAGCCGGTGTGTTTAGTGTGCAGAGATTCACAGAAACACATAAATCACACATTCAGACCCATCAGTGAAGCGGTTTCATCATGTAAGGTAAGACAAATGAGTATTTCAACTTCATGCTGTTGAAAAGTCCTATTTAAGTGTGTATTTGATTGAACGGGATAACCCCATTATCAATGCAGTTTCACAAAATTGGGTAAACTAGTAACTATGGTGGCAAATAAAGACACAGGCCCAGTTGGTATTGAATAACTATTTTGCTTCAATAAATAACATTTCAATTTACAAACTGTGCTTTGTCTTCACTCAGGTTGCCTTTGTTTTATGGCAGGTTATAATTTCTGAATTAATTTACTACGAGATTCACACAAAAACAGAAGTAATCAGGATTTACAGGACTTTTGCACTGCATTATATGATCATGTCACTGTATTGTCTCCTCTCTTTTTTTTCACTGTAATCTGGTGTTTAATGTATTTTTGTTTAACTCTAGGAGGAGCTCAATACAGCACTGAAATCATTACAAGAGAAACTAAAACGCAATGAAACAATGAACGGAGAGTTTGATGAAACAGTTCAACACATCAAGGTGAGGAAACAGAATCCAGAGTCATTTTCATTACAGCTGTAGGAGCACTATATACAGTTATGATCTGATATATTTAATATAATGGACTCCAGTTGATTATTTGTGTAAATGACATTAATCAATCTGCTTCTGGATGCGTTATATGTCGGTATCTGAGTTTCTCTCAGATCTGAATGATGTGATTGTGTTGATGTGTGTTGATGGAGATGATTTAAATGAATGTGGTTTGATTTCAGTCTCAAGCTGAGCACACAGAGCGTCAGATTAAACAGCAGTTTGAGAAGCTTCATCAGCTTCTCAGAGATGAAGAAGAAGCTACAATCACTGCACTGAGGGAGGAAGAGGAGCAGAAGAAGCAGATGATGAAGGAGAAGCTGGAGGAGATGAACAGACACATCTCAGCTCTTTCACACACAATCAAAGACACGGAGGAGATGATGAAAGCCAGTGACGTCTGCTTTCTGAAGGTCTGATTTCAGATCATCCATTGATTGATTGATTGATGATTGATTGAGTTCTTGATGATCAATGGTGTGTTTGTTCTGCAGGAGTTTCCAGTCACGATGGAAAGGTGAGTGATCTGCTGCTGTCTCTGCTCTCTCTGCTTCTGATCCAAAGCCACTGCAGTTCTGATCCTGAATGTTCTTCCAGAGTCCAGATCTCATCACAGCCGGATCCACAGACGCCTTCTGGAGCTTTGATTCATGTGCCACGTTACTTGGGAAACCTGCCCTTCAGAGTCTGGAAGAAGATGCAGGACATCGTCCAAAACAGTGAGTCTGATTGCAGAAGATCTGAGCTCGCATACACACTGGAAATGATGCAATATTGACAGATTTCAGCATTATGTGTGAATAACCAGATGAGCTACTACACCAAAATGAGCCGAAAACAAGAGAAGAACAACTTTGGTCCACATGATATTTACAGTTACAGTGATACAGCAGATCTCAGTTCAGTTTGATTGATTGGCAAATCTAAAATATTTACTGTAACAAACACTGACAGTGATCAGAGGAAAATGTCTGATGTGTTTGATCAATAGGACGAGTGTCATAATTCATAATAATCTGTGTGCGGTTCACTCTTGATCATTATATGAACATCAGAATAAAAGCAGCTGTTGATTGTGTCTCATCAGCTCCTGTGATTCTGGATCCAAACACTGCAGATCCACGTCTCGTTCTGTCTGATGATCTGACCAGTGTGAGACGCAGCGGGAACAATCAGCTGATTCCTGATAATCCAGAGAGATTTGACTCTTATCTATGTGTTCTGGGTTCAGAGGGTTTTAACTCAGGAACACACTGCTGGGATGTGGAGGTTAAAGAGAGTCCAGGCTGGAGTCTTGGAGTAACTACAGCATCAAACCAGAGGAAGGGATGGGTTTTCTTTAACACTGATGTCTGGAGTGTGATGTACAGATTGTCTGATCGGGTTGGTTTTGGTGTTAAACAGAAGCTTGAGCGTGTGAGAGTTGATCTGGACTATGACAGAGGAACGGTGTCATTCTCTGATCCTGTAACTAACAATCATCTACACACATTCACAACCATCTTCACTCACACACTCTTTCCTTTCTTCTATACTCATTCCTCTCTGAGGATCTTAGCAGTCAATAGCCAGTAAATGTTACACCTGTAGGTCTGAATCAACCTGCTTTCATCTTTTACACTCATCATGCTTCCAATATTTAATTCTTATCACAATTTCAAAATTTGTTCAACATGAGACTAAATGAATAATTGTTTATTTCAGTTATAGAGGTTAAATGATCAATTTGATCAATTTGTTAATTGATGTAAAATAGGGAAGGGTAACTGGCGGCCCGCAGTGTTTTTAAGTTCGGCCGCTGGATCATCTTATGCTTGGATGATCAATTTGACAACATTTGATAAGTAAGTCACGGAAAGATTGCTCTCAGTTTATGATGTTAATACTAACCGCTGACCGTATTAATTACAGTGTAGTAGGATGTGCACTCGAATGTGAACATTCACTAACATTAGAAAAAAATTAATGAACAATTGACAGAACTTCAAGGAGAAACCCATATGTTTGGATTGTTTGGAAGCGTAATATTGAAAGATTTTAATTTAAATCACCATTACATCACTGCTCACAAAGAAGTATATAAGATACACCGGTGATGTTACGCCCATGGACTGTGTGTTTGTTTTCCTCCCCCACGTGCTCTATGTTTCCCATGTGTCCTAGTTCTTCCCTCATGTCTTAGTGTGAAATTGATTCCAGGTGTTTCGTGTCAATTTCCTTGATTAGTCCCATTACTTTAGACCTGTGTTTTCCTGAGTCCTGCGTGCTGTCTGAATGTCGATCCCCGTTCCTACGTGTGTGTTCCTTGGTTCTATTTTTGTTAATAAAGACTGTTCATGGTGAATTCTCCTACGTCTCCTTCGCTCCTTTGCTCCTCGCTCCGACACAGTAGGCAACATCGTGACAGAAGACAGCACCGTAACAAAAAGTAAGCGGCGCCCCTTCTTCCCGTTTTGGTTTTTCGTTTTTCCCCCCGCGATTATGGAGATTGCCGCTCAATTCTCCGCCCTAGGCCGCAGAGATCTCCCGTTCGTGGAGTACGCCCGGGATTTCTGCGGGCTCGCTGCGAGTATGGCGTTCGATGACGCAACCATCAACTCGCTGTTCTGGAATGGGGGCAAATTACTACCGCCCTGTTGACCTCCCAGACACCACAGGACTAAGCTGGAGGGAAGGGATCCTCTGGTTTCTGGAGAGCGTCCGGCCCCGATCCAGAACCTGCCTGCCATCAAATCTGCCGGTCACTCCGTTGTCAAGCCCGCCGGCCGTTCGTCAGTCAAGCACGTCGGCTGTTCCTCAGTCAAGCCCAGAGAGGGCTGCTGTTCCCACGTC
>NW_015657611.1:0-2201 GCF_001515625.1 Sinocyclocheilus rhinocerous | reverse complement strand
AAGGTCTGATTTCAGTTGATGATTGTGATGATTGATTGAGTTGTTGATGATCAATGGTGTGTTTGTTCTGCAGGAGTTTCCAGTCAGGTGAATGAGATCCAAATCCACTGCAGTTCTGATCCTGAATGTTCTTCCAGAGTCCAGATCTCATCACAGCCGGATCCACAGACTCCTTCTGGAGCTTTGATTCATGTGCCACGTTACTTGGGCAACCTGCCCTTCAGAGTCTGGAAGAAGATGCAGGACATGGTCCAGAACAGTGAGTCTGACTGCAGAAGATCTGAGCTCGCATACACACACACTGGAAATGATGCAATATTGACAGATTTCAGCATTATGTGTGAAGAACCAGATCATCTACTGCACCAAAATCAGTAGCTCACTTTGTGATGATGCCACAATGAAATAACTAAATTGCAATGAATTGTTTATCCGTCTTGCATTTATCAGTCATCATTTATATGTGAAATTACTCTGTGATCATTATCTACAAATATCAAAAATGTCAATATTTATTGGATCTACAGTCATTTTTATAATGAACGAATTAAGATGATGACCTCTTTAGTCCAGCCCTTTTTACCTTTATCTGGCTGACGTGCATCACTCACGGCAAGATGGCGGCGGCAGCCGGGAGGCATTCCCTGCGTTCCATTCGGAATGGCTCATCCCTAATCCCTTCAAAGGGTTTACCCTCCGGAGTGAGAGCTTTGAAGGCTTGAAGGGTGTAGGGGACCAAACAACTCTTTCTTGAAGTGCCCTTCTGCGTCATCATCACGTGCCCACACGGAGGCGCCGTCATCATGCAAAGGATCATGGGAGCCCGAAGTGTCCATCAGTTGTACCCTTCGAAATCCTTCATTCATTTATTTCAATTAGTTGCCAAAATAACTTTTCTAATTTATATTTAATTTTAATTGTTAGATTTACTACAATCTACTAATTATTATTTATATTATTTTAGCTTTATTTTAATTAATGAAAATAATATTAATAGTTTTAGTTGTAGCGTTAACAATATAAGCAAGATTATTATTTAACTGCATTATTGTGGAATAATACCTACTGTTTATTTATTATTTTAATAAGTAGGCAGCATTCAGTAAAGAGCTTTGTGATTCATACAAGAGAGACGCTGAGGAAAATTATATGGATATGAACATTACTTCTGCATTATTACATTGATAATCTGGAATGAATATGAAAGCACTGTGTAAAGTTCTGTTCAAAGGTAAGATTTTGCATTAAAAACAGCTCACTTAATATAAATGACAGCGTAAATTAAATGAATCTCTTTTCAGTATGTGTCACTCACTGTTTCTGGTTGAACTTTCAGTATTAATAAGTCACACAGAGAATGACTGACAGTGATGGGAGGAAAATGTCTGATGTGTTTGATCAACAGGACGAGTGTCATAATTCATAATCATCTGTGTTGGGTTCACTCTTGATCATTATATGAACATCAGAATAACAGCATCTGTTGATTGTGTCTCATCAGCTCCTGTGATTCTGATTGTGTCTCTTCAGCTCCTGTGATTCTGGATCCAAACACTGCAGATCCACGTCTCGTCGTGTCTGATGATCTGACCAGTGTGAGAAACAGCGGGAACAAACAACCTGTTCCTGATAATCCGGAGAGATTTAAACATTATTTCTGGGTTCTGGGTTCAGAAGGTTTTAACTCAGGAACACACTGCTAGGATGTGGAGTTTAAAGAGAGTAAACGCTGGATTCTTGGAGTAACTACAGCATCAAACCGGAGGAAGGGAGGTGTTTTCTTTAACACTGATGTCTGGTGTGTGAGGTACAGATGGTCTTTTGTTACTGGTTTTGGTGTTGAACAGCAGCTTGATCGTGTGAGAGTGAATCTGGACTATGACAGAGGAACAGTGTCGTTCTCTGATCCTGTAACTAACACACATCTACACACATTCACAACCTCCTTCACTGACACACTCTTCCCGTTCTTCTGGTGTCATTTTTATTCCTCTCTGAGGATCTTAGCGATCAATAGTCAGTAATCATTACTCCTGCAGCTCTGGATCATGTTTCAACATCTAATCACATGAGTACGAGACTGTTGAACCGAATATCAGTACGGTTGTGATTGATAGTTAGTTGAACTCTGATCACTGATGGATATTAAAGGGGTTATCTGATGCTACATGCACTTTTACAAGTTGTTTGAACTGAAATGT
>NW_015657610.1:0-760 GCF_001515625.1 Sinocyclocheilus rhinocerous | reverse complement strand
AAACTACTGTAAAAGCAACAAGAATACTGTAACTATTCATCTCTCTGTCTGGCTGGATCAGGCCATAAGATTTCATCCACATCACAGTCTATGTCTTCATTGGCAAGGCACCGTTGGAAGAATCGCCTCGTGTGACGAATCCACCCCTGCACAGAAGCTGCTTCAATATGATCACAGGCCTGCTCCATGGCCTGAATGAGGGGCAAACGGTCATAGGGCCGCAGGTCGTATACCTTCCACCGCCATGCTGAAAAAAAACTCTTCTATTGGATTCAGGAAGGGGGAGTATGGGGGAAGGTATAAGACTTCAAATTCAGGGTGCTCATGGAACCAATTGTGGACCAGAGCAGCCCGATGGAATGAGACATTGTCCCAAACGACAATGTACCGCATCTGGTCCACTTGGTTGAACGCTGTGACAATCTCATGCAATCTGTCAAGAAATGCAAGTATTAGATTTGCATTATAGGGTCCCAGATTTGCATGGTGGTGGAGGACCCCATTTTGTGTAATAGCAGCGCAAAGGGTGATGTTACCCCCTCGCTGCCCTGGCACATTGGTGATTGCCCTGTGTCCAATTACATTTCTCCCTCTTCTTCTTGTTTTCGCAAGGTTAAATCCAGCCTCATCCACATATATAAATTCATGTTGAATTTCTGCAGCATCCATTTGCAAGACTCTCTGAAACACAGTAAAAGACGTTTACACAGTAAAAAAAAGGATGTTATTCAATATCTATTGCACAGTATTTTTTTGTGCC
>NW_015657609.1:0-5539 GCF_001515625.1 Sinocyclocheilus rhinocerous | reverse complement strand
TTACCATTGTGCAGAAGAGTAGAGCTTATGGTTATGGATACTCTACGACAGCGTTTTTCAGTCCCAGTCCTCGCGTACCCCGCTCTGCACATTTAGTATGTTTCTCTCATTGCTTCAGACGTTTGTTATATTTGACTGAAAGTGCCCTGCGAAGTGGACATTACCGGATATTCCTCCATGATTCCAGTTTGAAGGGAGCGTATATGTTCCATACATAGGGCATTGGACACTGTGTAGGGAGCATGTCAATCAGAACACAGTTCATGCACGGAGCTCACTTCTAACGAGATGATGATCTGAATCAGGTGTGTTAACAAAGAGAGACATCGTGCAAAACATGCAGAGCGGGGTGCGCGAGGACTGGAATTGAGAACAGGTATTATGACTTGTTCAATGAGCAGTAGCTTTGCTAGTGCTAGTGCAGTATTTTACAGTATTTCTCAAGTATTTTCCTACTTGAGCTGTCTGGCAGTCTTTTAAATGTACAAAATAACTCAAAGTCAAATACAAACAGGGCGCACTCAAAATCACAGACTTTTGAGAATCAACTGAAAATAGGGCTCACTCAAAATCACAGACTTTTGAGAATCAACTGAAAATAAATGAGCACATTTCACAAATTATATTAAATTCATTGTGTCATAGATTAATTAATTTAGGAGATTTTACATGATTTATTCAGGTAGATTCCATTAAAAATACAAGCCTTAAAAACTACTTAAAAATATTATGTGTAATATTGTTACCATCTTTTTTTTTTAGAGTAAATAGCTCATTCCATTTTTTTACAGTGTAGCATTTGTTATAATAAGGCTAGCCAATCATTACCAGGCAATTTGTTTTTTATTATTATTATTTATTTATATAGCATTTATTATGAAAAAAAACAGCCTGCACATTTAGAAACAATATAGCTACAACATGCCACAGTTGTAATATAAATCTATAGGGAAAAATGTATTCGTTAACAGATTATCTATTATAAATTCTACAACAAGTTGGACAAGATTTACCACAATAAATGAGCAAATAAAACGTAATGAATTCTAGAAGCCTAAAGGAGGTAATGAAAAAGATTTAAATTAATGCTGATGCAAGATGAGCCTTATTTTTAGATAATTTCTCCATAGCATTTTAAAGAGGCAATTTCTCAATAGAATTCAAATAGATGGCACATTTTATCATCATGTCTCGCGCAAATCACTTTTGGAGCGTGCCGCTGGTGCACAGTTAAAAGAAGTGCTCTTCAGTCGTATTGCGCTGACAGCTGCTCCGTTCATTCATGTGTGAAGATAGCGCTTACAAAAGCGCCGAAGGCACGATTTAAATCAATTAAAACAATCTGATTCTAGGTTTCCATTAACCATGGCACGTATATATATTGGGGGGTTGTTCAGTAGCCTACTTAACTATTTTTGGTTAAACTACGCCCTGTAAAAACTCTTAACAAACATTAAAGTGATATGTTTTAATCACCTTGTGTTGAGCTGAAGAGAAGAAACATCCATCACAACTCTGAGATGTCTGCTGATGTTGTGCTGTCTGAGCTTCAGAAGGGGATTTTTAATCACCTCATGAGAAGATGCACATTATGACAGGAAAGGACCTTCGATTTCGAGATCAGCAAGACTCATGTTCTTACTCCTCTGATAGTCTACGAACAGAAAGGGCTTCAAAGGACTTTGTCTTTGATTGGCTGCTTGTGTTGTTTGAGATGCAATTCAACAGCTGTGACTGCACTGTCACAGACTCACAGCAGAGCAAGAACTTCCTCGACTTGACAAGGAAGTGGAACACATGCACTATACTCGAAAAACTGATATCCACAAATCCAGTGACTGATGGTTGATATAATGTTGATATTGCAATTTAACTGAGAAATTATGTACAATTTACTTAAATAAAATGAACACTATCATTATCATCATGTTGCTGAATGGCTTGTGGAAGGGATGAAACCACATTTAGTCAGATGGACACAGTTATATTCAAAAATGTTCATATAAACAATTCATCTGATACATCAGTCATCATTATTTTATTCAAGCACATTAAGCTTTTTTATGCAGTGTGTTGTGTTGCTGAACATTTGTTACATTTGAATATGAAATAGCAAGAACATTCTCATTCGTTATAGGCAGCATTGTGGACCACTCTAAAAACTGATTCGAGTATTTGATGTAATTTTCAAGCTTTCATGCATAAACTCATCTAAAACAAATCTTGATCTGTTTCTTATTATTTAAAGTAATTCTAATACCATTAAAACACACACACACACACACACACACACACACATATATGCAAAACAAGAAGATGAAGATCAAATACCATCAAATACAGAGAACAACACTAAACCCGTCAAATAAAAGGCAAAAACCAGACAATGAACAGCAGAAACTCATGAGTGTAAATATGTGAACTAACTGAACTAGAGAAGCAGCCAGAGACGTTCTCATCTCGCTTGTGATGCTTTAATGTTTGAATGTGCAGACTCTTTTCAAGCTCTTCATCTTTAACTAACTGAACTAGAAACAGCTGTAATCAGTAACCATGGTGACAAACAGGGGAATACTTAGTAACCTGAACTGAAAATCAATATATATATATATTTTTAAATACTATAAAAATTTTCCCAGATCTGTCCTCATGAAGCTGAAAAATCTAGATCCATCCATCTAAAAGGAGGTTAAGAGATGAAGAACAAAAATTCAAAGTTTCATTAAGACCAAACACTGAGAAGAACATACACCTCCACAATGACTTTCACATTGAATTTCTTCATGCTGTCTAATGCAAACAAGTGTCTTTTGTGGTTTGTGTCTTATTTCTGGTAAACAAAAATTCACAGCTCGGTTGGTTTTGACTCGCCTCTGGTTTCAGAAGGCAGTTTTCAGCATGTTTGATCCCTTTCTACACTACAGACTTTTACTCTGTACTCACACAGAAGTCCTGATCAAACAGCTGTGTTTCAAGCAGCAGATTTGTAATTAAAATGTGAATAAATGTTCCTAATAAATCTAAGTAAAGCTGGTAAAGCATGTGGCATTGATTGCCATATTATCCACTGTTTGTATCTTGATTGATATTTATCTATTCACTCTTATTTCACTGCAGCTGCTTCATCTGACAAGGTTCAGTGTTTTATTGTTCTGTCTTCATGCGTTTCTTCCTCATTTAAAGGGTCAGTTCACCCCAAAATGAAAATTCTGTCATTACTTACTCACCCTCTTGCTGTTACAAGCCCGTAAGACCTTCGTTCATCTTCAGAACACAGATTAAGATATTTGTGATGAAATCGGAGAGCTATCTGAGCCTCCATAGACAGCAACACAACTGTAATGTTCCCAGGTCCAGAAACATAGTAAATACATCAGTAAAACAGTCCATGTGACATCAGTGGCTCAACTTCAGTTTTGCGATGCTACGAGAATACTTTTTTTTGCACAAATAAAACAAAAATAACATAATTTACTCAACCATTCTTCTCCCCCGAGTTACATCTTCCGCCATTTTAGAGAGTATTATAATGCATATATACGCACGCTTTCCCCTGAGCGTAAACAACGCTTATTACACTGATTACGTCCAATACGTTCTTGGGTACTCTCCAAAATGGCGGATGTCATGTCATGGAGGGTCAGAGAGCTCTCTGATTTCATCAAAAATATCTTAATTTGTGTTCCGAAGATGAACAAAGGTCTTACAGGTTTGGAACGACATGAGGGTAATTAATGACAACATTTTCATTTTGGGGTGAACTAACCCTTTAAGACAACAAGGAATATAGAAACAAACAATGATTAGAATATTACAAACATTCAGCACAGAATTGACAGCTATTAAAACATTTCTGATAAAATAACACATAATCCAGATATCCATATGAAAATGTTTGGCTATGAAGCTCTTCATTAAAGTACAACATGTTTCTCACCTGTGAGAAGAGAGATGTAGAATGATCCAGAAATCCTACAGTGTTTAGTCACACAGAAATGAAGGTCTACCGTGAGAATCCTGGTGTAATTATAGAATCAAATGAACAGCAGCACAGAGAACTCTGTTCATAGTTAAACTTAATGTACTCTTTGATGTGGGCTGGTTCACTTTCTCATTTTGTATTTGGGGAAATATCTTTATTTGTGTTCTGAAGATGAACGAAGGTGCGTTTGGAACGACATGAGGGTGAGTAATTAATGACAGAATTTTCATTTTTGGGTGAACTATTTCTTTAACTTATTCGCCAGTGAGTGAAAAACATGAACAAATTGAATAAAATCTTAAATTTGTTATTAAACAAGATATTCAATATTAAGCTTTTCAAAAGAATTTGGTTTAACTGTGTAAGCTGTATAAGTATGGAGTTGCTTAGCTTTTTTCTGAACTTGTGTAATAACATTTCATCTTTTATTATCTGCTGCCTGTGTTGCTACTGTTGTCATATTGTGTGTGATTTTAATTTAAAAAGTAAAAAACCCTAGATTCTAGAATATATGAAAGTTTCACTTTTTGACATAAGTTACAAAAAAACTTTTTCACGATATTCAAATTTTTTTAAATATATTCTCATATGAAGTAAAAACATACATGAAACTAATTAGATATAATAAGATACTACATATATTGACAGTATACATAGGTGTTCAGTGGGGTTGAAGACCGGGTTAAAGACAGCAAGTGAGTCTGTGTGGGCCAGTCAAGTTTCTGCAACCACAAACATTTCACTCGCACTACGCTAGGTCTCTTTAATCAGTTTTTTATTGCATTTGTAATAAAGTTCAATGTCAAGGGAAGAAAGTGGCAGAAACCGACAGCCGTTTAAACTTATAAAACTATAAACTTTAATCATAAAATAAACAACTAACAAAATAAAAAGTAACCAGCAGACCCTCACGAACGACTGATGCATAAACGTACACAGGACATCAACTTAAATATCCGTGGTCCTCTCTCGTCCTTCACTGTCAACACTCCTCATTTTATCCTTCTGGATCTCCTCTGTGGGACTCGAGACCACTCTCTCCATAGATGTAGCTAAGACATGTATGCTTGCTACAGTCCTTTCCCATATGTCATGTGTCATATTACATATTAAATGACATCACATGACTATAATGGCATTATATTCATGAGGTGATTCTGTAAGCAGGAAATCCCTGAGAGTCTCTGGAGCTCTGCAGCAGAACTCTCACATGCTGCTGTGTCTACAGATTCATCTTTGAGCAATTGATTTTATGTATTTATCTGAACTGGAACTGAATTTAATTCTGAATTGGATTCTCACTGTTTAATTATGTAATTGGCATGATACATTCTTACCTGACAAATAAAATGTTATATTTGATTTATTGTGAAATCATTATGACTAGTAGATCACATGGAGGCTAATGTTTTCTCAAATCTACGGCCAGGATAGTAAAAACTGAAGGCGCCTGGATGAATGGAGCAGTAGGCACTTCATCTGTGATCTTTTAATTTCTGTCTATCACTGATTTGACTTCCTGTTTGTTGCTACCGTGTGTTTTGAGTTTGAGCTCCG
>NW_015657608.1:4433-6294 GCF_001515625.1 Sinocyclocheilus rhinocerous | reverse complement strand
ATCCGACGTGACGTCGAGAGTGACCGACTGAAAGGGAACTGATCACTGAAAGGTTCTTTGGGGAACCAAAAATGGTTCTTTTATAACACTGCTGTGAAAGCCCTCTTTTGAAACCTTAATGCTAGAGGCAAAGAAATGGCATGCTTAATTTTATGTAATTTATGTAACTTTTTTACATTTGTTTTTAGAATGAATTATTTTAGTGACTCGTGTTATTTGGATGATTCATTTCAATGAATTGATTCTGAGAAGAAAAAAAAAGATTTAGTGATTCATTCAGTTCCTGCATGGCATTTTCCATCTTTTTTTTATGAAATTAATTGAAATGCTGCCATTATTCCCTTTTTTTGACCTGTTTATATATTTGGCTTTCAAAGTGGGTTCTAGTTTTATTAGTTGTGTAGTGTAGATAATTTTGTCACCCTAATTGAGGTCTTTGTTGTTTTTGTACAAGGTAAATACTGCTCTCATTTCTAAATTAAATATATCAACTGATAAATTGTATTTAATTGCAATAATCACATAAATGTATTTGTGATTTTGTGGTGCAACAATCTTTAGCAGTGAATCATTTCATTTGGATGGCTTCTTTCAGTGAACTTGTTCAGAAAAGAGATTCAGTGATTCATTCAGTTCAATTTTATTAATTTTTTTATATGGAAACATTAGGTTAAATGCTGTAGTCAATCCCTGTTTTTGACCTATTTATATACTGAACTTTTGATTATATAGATTGTTTTCTACTTTAATTAGTTGTATTTAGAGTAGATTTAATTCAGTCACCCTAATTGAGATCTTTGTTGTTTTTGTGCCGGACAAATACTGCAATTTATTATATTATATTATATTATATTATATTATATTATATTATATTATATTATGTACAGCAGGTAAAATAAGTATTGAACACATCACCATTTTTCTCAGTAAATATATTTCTAAAGGTGCTGTTGACTTGAAATCACCAGACGTCGGTAACAACCCAAGTAATCCATACATACAAAGAAAACAAAACAAATAAGTTCAGAAATTAAGTTATGTGTAATAAAATGGAATGACACAGGGAAAAAGTATTGAACACACGAAGAAAGGGAGATGCAAAAGGCATGGAAAGCCAAGACACCAGCTGAAATCTATCAGTAATTAGAAAGATGATGAAGATAACCAGTACAGTACCAGGATGATGAAGATGAAACAAGGGTGGACATTTCAGCAAGACAATGATCCCAAACACAGCCAAGGAAACTCTCAATTGGTTTCAGAAAAAGAAAATAAAGCTGCTAGAATGGCCCAGCCAATCACCTGACATGAATCCAATAGAAAATAAGAAGTAAATATCAGAGTTCATAGAAGAGGCCCACAGAACCTTCAAGATTTGAGCAATGAGCAATGCATGCCAATAGTTTCTCCATACAGGAGGCATCTTGAAGCTGTCATAACCAACAAAGGCTTTTGTACAACGTATTAAATAAATTTCAGTAGTTCAATACTTTTTCCCTGTGTCATTCCATTTTATTGCACATAACTTAATTTCTGAACGTATTTGTTTTGTTTTCTTTATCTGTATGGATTAATTGGGTTGTTACCAATATCTGGTGAGAATTTCATGTTAACAGCACCTTTAGAAATATATTTACTGGGAAAAATTTGCCTGCAGAGTGTTCTGTAAGTTTCCTCAAAATTCTACAATACTCCTTGCCTTTTGTCAATGATTACATATTTCTGACAGGACCACTATAATCAAAGATGATTGACAATTAGCATACAATTTGGATTGGTGGTATGGTTCTGTTCTGGGCAAGAACTTCCTGCGCATCCATGCAGCCTAGCATGGATGAGAGCAGGGAGGGCAACGATAACC
>NW_015657608.1:0-4382 GCF_001515625.1 Sinocyclocheilus rhinocerous | reverse complement strand
ATTGAGCAATGCGAAAACTGCTGATAATACTGAGGGACCTTATATATGAATGCTTAGATAGGTGTCGTATTCCTAGGTAGATGGGGATCAGCTGAAAGTCAGCTGATGCGAGCTTGACTAACGTGACCTGCCAGAACTAACGCTACGCTTGATTTTAGCTATATACTGTAATACCATCAGATCGGTATAACACATTTTGCTTTTAAAATGTTCACATTTACATTTAATTCCAGCCAGGTGTGGGCCTATAACCCATTAAAAAAAGCAATTCCCTTGTGTAAGCAGCGCTGACAGAAGATGGAGCATTTGGAATTTTTGGATTTTGAACTTAGATCAAGATTAATAAGGGTTTATCAGGGATTAATAAAGAACAATTGCTTTAATGTCATGTTAACAGACGCAGAGAGATTATCATGCCATGCTGAACATGTACAGTGTTAGGTGCTGATAGTCTCTTCCGAAGGATGATGTCTAATTCCCAGTCCTGTAATCTCAGAGGTGTCAAGAGCCGAGATGCTTCAGTCATATCCGTTTGACATGACCGCTGGGGTCCAGTGCAGGAACGGTGGGAGAATGAGCTCTAGCAGCGCTGGTTCTGTTCATGATAAGATGGCTGCCGCTCCAGTGGTTACACTGATGGGTTTTGTCCACATGCAGACATGTGCTGGCGCTAGATAACAACAGCACTGCTCGAGTCAACCTGTCCAATTCTTTCGGCTGAATACCTGCGGGGTGGAAAGGAGGAGGAGGATGAGGAAGCCTAACATGCTACAAAGAAGTTTTACATTCTTACATGGAGGCCAGATAGAAGACTCTCAGCCAATCATAAGATTCTAGTATGGTGTTTATGTTTTAGAAATCTTAGAATTAAGGATAAAATTAATTAGATTTTTTACATTTTCAATATTTTATGTATTTTATTTAATGCATTAGTAATAATTATTTTATATATATATTGTTTATTTTTATATTATTTTTGTTTTAGATTTTTATAAATGTATATAAAATATACTTAAAGGGTTAGTTCACCCAAAAATGAAAATTCTGTCATTAATTACTCACCCTCATGTCGTTTCAAACCCGTAAGACCTTCGTTCATCTTCGGAACACAAATTAAGATATTTTTGATGGAATCTGAGAGCTGTCTGATGCTGCATAGACAGCAACACAACTGAAATGTTCCCAAGTCCAAAGACGTAGCAAGGAGATCTGTAAAATAATCCATGTGACATCAGGGGTTCAACCGCAATTATACAAAGCTACGAGAATACTTTTTGTGCGCAAAAGAAAGAAAAAAACGACTTTATTCAACAATTCGTCTCCTCCGCATCACCCTGTAGCGCCGTTTTGGAAAGTATCAGCTGGACTAAACAACGTATGCTGTTCTGTGTCAGCTGGCTCACGCCGGATCTGTTTCCTATGTTGTTGTGATTTGATCTGAACGGAAACAGCGTGTCCGTGTGATACAGCTGACACAGAACAGCAACGTCCACCGGATATTCTCCAAAATGGCACTATAGGGTGACGCGGAGGAGACAAATTGTTGAAAAAGTCGTTCTTTTTTTTTTTTTTCGCACAAAAAGTATACTCATAGCTTCGTATAATTGAACCCCTGATGTCACATGGATTATTTTACCGATCTCCTTGCTACGTCTCTGGATTTGGGAACATTTCAGTTGCGTTGCTGTCTATGCAGAGTCAGACAGCTCTCAGATTCCATCAAAAATATCTTAATTTCTGTTGCGAAGATGAACGAAGTTCTTACGGGTTTGAAACGGCATGAGGGTGAGTAATTAATGACAGAATTTTCATTTTTGGGTGAACTAACCCTTTAAAACTTTAAAACCTTTATTCAGCAAGGGCACATTAAATTGCTTTAAAGTGACAGTAAAGACATTTATAATATTACAAAAGATTTATTCAAATAAAGGCTATATTCATCAAAGAATCCTCAAAAAGTAGAACCGTTTCCAAAAAAAAAAAAAGCTGATAATATTAAGAACCATTAATTGAGCACCAATAATAAGCACAAAATCAGCATCATCAGAATGATTTCTGAAAGATCATGTGACACTGACTGAAAATTCAGCATTGTCATCACAGGAATAAATTATTTTTAAAATATATTAAAATAAAAATTGTTATTTTAAATGGTAAAAAAAAGTTATTTTAAAATGTAATATTTTTTTATTTTACTATTAGTACAGTTTACTATTCTCTGTTGCAAGCCATAAGGATTGCATGATTTTCCTGGGAAGAATGTTTGGTAAGAAGCATGAAAGTAGCCATCCTCTGAAAGTGGCACATAAGTGTGCATATTTACAGACCAGCAAAATCACTCGGACTCCTGCTGACATGCACGCTCTCACAGTAATTACACTCAGAATGCATTTAGCATGCATGCGCACACACACAAAACCACATGCTACAGACCGTACGTTGTAATAAGCGTGCACACAGATGCACTGCAAACCCTTTAATAATGCTCCCACAGGCTGTCAGTTCCTCTACATCTTGTCATATGAACTTGCAGTACTGTAAACGCTCACATTCACTTTCTCCCTCTGTGGCTCTGTTCCATAATCTACTGAATTGCCTACGTACAGTAGTCAGCATTGTAAGGCTTCATATACATGCTCATGACTGTTCCAAAATGTCTGCAGCTTAATTATAATGCTTTCTAAAATAGCTTCTTTTGGATAATTCTAATGTATCCTTCACAGTGAAAGCAATCCCAGAATGTGATGCAACAAGCTCAGTGAAAAAGGTGATCCATCCAAAATAGTAAATGACTTCATTCAATACCAAAAATGATTTAATGTAAATGTTATTTTTTTTTATTGACTTTTTCCTAGTATTTGTGAGTGCTTGTATGCATATGTCATGCTTGTTGCAATATGATAATCCATAAAACCCAACTATAATGCTATTTGTGTGTCTGCATAATTAATCACTTTGTAAATATGAGTTCGGTTCATAGGTTCACCATGCGGTCATATTATAATTCTTAAATTATATTGCATCCTCCACATAGTATTTTAGGTTTAGTCTGGGACTGAGGATGTCTCTTATTTAGATATTCAACCACAGCAAGCCCACTGATCTGCCACTTAACATCATACACTGAGCAAAACCCATCACATCAGTAGATCTACAATATTAGCCTGTTCACACACAGGCTTATCGCCGTGTTAGTTGTAGTGGGTGACTTACTATCCAAACTACGGTATTAAACAAGCTACCAAACCTTATAACCTAGGTAACCTTATCATCCCTCATGGAAAAATACAACGGATATAATCATTTTTGTCATGACTAATTTATTAATGATTCAGCATCATCTGTTTTAAAGAGAAAGAATCACTTCATCCGATGTTTAAAGTGAATTAAATAGCCTTGACAGCCTACTTACACATAACTACTGAAGCACTCTGTTCTCTCCCACCACCCACCATACTCTTGTGTGTCAGTGAGGTAAAAGGGGAAAGCAGGCAGTGGACCAAACCACTGTGAGGCAAGGGAGGGGGACTCAAAACGTTTCTAAACTTAAAATGCTTTTTTTTTGCGTTTATATTGTTTTACTACTTACACAATTATTTTAAGTATATGTCATTATATTATTTACAATAGAGTGGTTTGTGATGATATTTTTAGGGGGGACAACCCTCTAACACCCCCAACCCCGGAATTTACGCCCCTGGGTGTGTCTAGTAGTTTTATGAGAGAAAGAAATACTAGATTGTCTATGTTGATGCTAACATATCTGCAGTGTTATTTTAGTATTAGTGATATTCTATTATAGTATTTATTATTTAGTATTTATTATTATAGTATTTTATTTTATATTTTCGATTTTTTGTAATTTTGTTAGGTCTTTCTTTCTTTCTTTCTTTCTTTCTTCATTTTAGTAGTTAATAGGCCTACTTCATTTTAAACTGCCAAGGCAACATTTAATTAATAATATTAAATAGTAATAATATTTATATTGTGTGTGCGTGTGTGTGTGTGTGTGTGTGTGTGTGTCTATATATACACACACTCACAACACAGAGCTGGGTAGTAACTGATTACATGTCATCTGGATTACGTAATCAGATTCCAAAAATTGAGTACTGTAATTAGATTAAACTACATTTTATAATACTCATAATCAGACTGCAGTTACTTTTTGTTGATTACATGATTACACATTATTCACACAATAGCAATAATTCATAATTTGTTGATTCTCCCTAATTAGACTTTTTCATCTTTTAAATGTTCCTATATACATTTAGAAAGTCTTCCAGTTTTGTGGACATTCACACAAAGACCAATCACAAATTGAGAGGCTACACTTACAAAAATCATTTCAGTTTTAAGAAGTGTTTTCTCAATATTTC
>NW_015657607.1:24063-25317 GCF_001515625.1 Sinocyclocheilus rhinocerous | reverse complement strand
TGTTTGAATGAAGCAATTAAAAACTCAGATTCAGTAATTCATATGCATCTCAAAAATGAATCAAACATGTTTTCAGTGTACTATATTTAACTGTTAAAATGTTAAAATATATATTTAGGGGTGCTCCGATCAAGATTTTTGAGGCCGATCACCGATCGCCGATCACAGAAAGCAGTATCTGCCGATACGATCACCGATACCGATTTTTTTAAAGCCTTATTTTTATCATGTAGAATTATTTATAGTGATACTCCAATCAGGATTTCTATACATTTACTCAGGGCCTTAATTTCATTTTTGAAAATGGGGGGAATTCCCCTCTTAGGTGGCTCTTGTTGGGGGGATTTTTTAATTTGAGGGGTGGAGGGGGCATTTTTTTAGATATTTTTCAAATATATATATTTATCTGACCTAAATGTTTGACCATGTAATGCATTTTTGTTTTTACAATAGTTGCACAATAGCTTACACACAGCACAAGCCTGATTTTGTGAGCTGTATGTGAGGCGGCCTTTTACACCAGGTTCACACATACTCCGTTTGCAGTGCGTATGCAGTCCATGTGTGGTACGTAAGCAGTGCAGAAGCAGCACGGACTCATTATGCTTTCACACAGGAGTCTGCTCCTGATCCGTGGCTGTTTACCACAAACACAACATTTATCCATTATTTTGATTTCAAATCCAAACATTGTTACTGAATATGCTTTTTCAGCATTGTGATTCGTTTTTTAAACAGTACATTAATACAATCTATTAAGTGCACGAATGCATCTATTATTGCTTATCTAGAAGTGCTCTTTTCCTTTAAACCTAGCTAAAAACTCATATGTGTTGACTGTGAAACACAGTAGACTTTCATTATGTGCATCTATGGTGTAATTACTACATTTTCGTGTCAATCCAAGTTCATATTTACCGCAAACAATGCGCTGTCACTTTAATTCAGTGCGTGCAGCGCAGCAATAGACTCGGTGCGGAAACAATCTCTGCACTGCTGCCGACGCACCGCTACTGGAATGCACTGCCGCCCCGCAACTGTGTGCAGTGAGAACGTTTTATAAACCAGGTTTATATCTGAGAGCCCGTGTCCGGTTTTGTGCAAGAGCAAAGCAAATCCGCGTGCGAGCGGGGAGATTCGCGCTCGCGCATTATATTAATCTACCTTCGCGCTACAACAATGCACTCTCGACATTTGTCATTAAAACAACGTCATATTGAATCCGTTAACATGAGCGTGGAAAAAAATACGCAC
>NW_015657607.1:21692-22526 GCF_001515625.1 Sinocyclocheilus rhinocerous | reverse complement strand
GTGCATGCCATGAGCGCAGTCTCCAGGAGAGCGCGCGAGCGCTGAATGGTTAAACTCAAGAATTAAAAAGAAATACAATTTATAAACTTTAATGACGATGCGACACTGCCCGGTTGTGCTAAAGTGATAATTCCTGTGTCAACTGTGCAGCATGCAGCTCACTTATAGTGGGAGACACGATGTGATTTGAAGCAATTTGCGCATTTTGAGAAAGAAAGAGAGAGCGCACGATGATTAGATTCACTCACGCTGTTTGTGAAATTACGTCTCACGTACGTTTTTCAAATTACTGCCCGGTTGTGCTAAAGTGATAATTCCTGTGTCAACTGTGCAGCATGCAGCTCACTTATAGTGGGAGACACGATGTGATTTGAAGCAATTTGCGCATTTTGAGAAAGAAAGAGAGAGCGCACGATGATTAGATTCACTCACGCTGTTTGTGAAATTACGTCTCACGTACGTTTTTCAAATTACTTTATAAGTTATTTAATGAAGAAATATGAATTGTACCTCACTTCAGCATTATAATTATTGTACCCGCGCCGGACAGAGACTGAGTGCTGCATGTCGTGCCAAACCTCTCACAGCAGGCGCGTCATCAGATTGAGATCGTTTTTTTGAGATCGGCCTTTGTAGAGACCGCCGATCAATCATCCCAAAGCGATTATCGGCTGATAGTGATCAGTAGCCGATCATTCGGAGCACCCCTAGTTAAAATTGCAGTTTAATTTTAAAGGGGTCATATGATGCTTTTTTAAAGATCATTATTTTGTGTATTTGGTGTAACAGAATATGTTGACATGCTTTAATGTTCAAAAAACACATTATTTTTCA
>NW_015657607.1:19028-20980 GCF_001515625.1 Sinocyclocheilus rhinocerous | reverse complement strand
TAAAGTGATAATTCCTGTGTCAACTGTGCAGCATGCAGCTCACTTATAGTGGGAGACACGATGTGATTTGAAGCAATTTGCGCATTTTGAGAGAGAAAGAGAGAGCGCGCGATGATTAGATTCACTCACACTGTTTGTGAAATTACGTCTCACGTACGTTTTTCAAATTACTTTATAAGTTATTTAAAAGGGAAACTTGGAATCGCATCATATGACCCCTTTAAGTATTGTTTCATTTGTGCATGCATATACTTAAAAATAAACATGAGTAGTGGAAAGTGTAGAAAACATGCCTTGATTATGTGATTTATATAAGTAAAATATAACACATAATCTGATTTGCCGCTCAAGAAACATTTCTTATTATTATCAATGTTGAAAACTGTGATAGGCCTACATTTGTTTCAGGATTCTTTGATAAAAACATCTTTTCATATTCAAATTCAACCTTCAAAAGATCACATAATCATTAAATCTATTGCAGCAATTGTCTGGAAGTCATAAAGGAGTACACATCACCCAAAAATGAATATTCTGTAATAATTTACTCACCCTCATCTTGTTCTAAAACCTATATGGCTTCCATTACATGGAAAAAGTCTTCAGAATATTCTTTAAAAAAAGATAATCTTTTGCGATTTTGTGAAGAAAGCCACAACACAGGGTGAAATTCTAACAGCATATTCATATTTTGGTGAACTACCTCTTTAAACCAAACATTATGATCAATCCCTGTTTAAAATTGCAGTTTAATTTTAAGTATTGTTTCATTTGTGCATGCATATACTTAAAAATAAACATGAGTAGTGGAAAGTGTAGAAAACATGCCTTGATTATGTGATTTATATAAGTAAAATATAACACATAATTATATATATGCACTACCATTCAAAATTCTGAGCTTTGGTAAGATTGTTTTTTAAAGTCTGTTACACTCTTTCACATTTTAAAATAACAGTTTTCTATTTTAATATATTTTAAAATGTAATTTATTCCTGTGATCAAAGCTGCATTTTCTAATATGCTGATTTGCCGCTCAAGAAACATTTCTTATTATTATCAATGTTGAAAACTGTGATAGGCCTACATTTGTTTCAGGATTCTTTGATAAAAACATCTTTTCATATTCAAATTCAACCTTCAAAAGATCACATAATCATTAAATCTATTGCAGCAATTGTCTGGAAGTCATAAAGGAGTACATATCACCCAAAAATGAATATTCTGTAATAATTTACTCACCCTCATCTTGTTCTAAAACCTATATGGCTTCCATTACATGGAAAAAGTCTTCAGAATATTCTTTAAAAAAAGATAATCTTTTGCGATTTTGTGAAGAAAGCCACAACACAGGGTGAAATTCTAACAGCATATTCATTTTTTGGTGAACTACCTCTTTAACCAAACATTTTGATCAATCCCTGTTTGTTTTATTCCAGACTGCGGTGAGCTGCAGTTAGAGTGGTTCGGCGTAGCTTTATGAATGGGATTCCTTTGCCTTCAGCAGACTAGCAGGCATGTAACAGACATAATTAACTTCACAGCACTGAAGCTTCATGTTAATGATTCATTGTAATGGCCCGGAGTTTGACACACAAGATACACACATACATACGCTCCCTCACACAAAACCACACACACGCACTCACACATCTCTGGGGCCTGTGTGAGATTAGACAATGATAAGTGGCACAGAGCAATGTTGTGACATGCATTTTCACCACCTTTTCTCCTTCTTAGATTATGGACAGATTGAGCTGCGTTGCTGTTCAAAAGACAAAACAGACTCTAGTTAAGCCAATCCACAGCATACAAAGGCAGCACAGTCATCTGCCAATTAACCACTGGCTGTTCAGAACAGCATATTACAACATTTTAGTGTGAAATGGCAAATGCCAAGTGGCAAATGACAAGTCACGGTTAGCCTAACGCAGTACACGTAGCAAGGTATT
>NW_015657607.1:12076-18933 GCF_001515625.1 Sinocyclocheilus rhinocerous | reverse complement strand
CGCACACACACACACACACACACACAAAGAAAAACAAGTAGATAGAATAGAAAGCTAGTGCTTTTCTAAATAAAAAAGAAGATAAATCGATAAAGCTTCCTAATGTTGTATAAAGCAAATCTGCAGGACCGGGCAGTTTTTTTTCTTTTTAGTATGCAGTACTCTAGCATTCCCTTCTGAACACAGCCAACATGTTCCCAACAATGAAGGCCTGTGCACAGAAATTATAAAATGTGCGTACGCATGAAGTGCTAATTATTGCACTGCAGTGAGATCTGCTGCCTGCCTCGCAGCGGATTTAATATTGTTTAGCTCGTGTGGTGACATGTTTGTTTAAAGACATTAGGCTGTGCAGCCAGGCCAACTATGTGCAGCAAGCAAGTGGAGAGACAGGGTTACACAGAGGCCCGCTCGCTAATGGATGAGCAGGATCATCACAGAGATGCACAGAGAACGCCACATCCACTTTATAAAACCACACATTGATTTAGCCTGTGTTATAGGTATACATCATCTTATTTGGGGTCTGTGATGCTTTTTTCATGAATTTACATGAATACTTACCAAGATGGACATTTTGATATTGTGTGTGCAGGATTTAAGAAAAGATCTGTTCATGTTATGTAGGAAAGCACGGTGCATGTAGGGGGTGTGGCCTCAATAGCCCTGCAGTAAGCAGTGTGCTGTGTGCATGTGATTGAGCACTGTGTAAGGGTAGAAATTAAACGGAAATTGCATTAAATCAGGTTGTTTTAACCAAGATTATGCTGCAAGATTTTTTCTCAAAAACATTTAAGTCCCCAGTTCCTGCAATTTTGCAAATTTCCAGTTTATTCCCATTAATTCCCATATATTCCCGTTAATTCCCATGGAAAGTTTCCAGTCTTGAAAATTCCCGGAATTTTGCAACCCTAGTTAGGGTTAGGGTTTGGCTTAGGGTTACTTGTATGTAATTAAGCATAACTAATTGTTATTATAATATTAAGTACATGTAACATGTGTAACAAGGACACCTTAAAATAAAGTGTTACCATGTTTAATACTCATATCACTACTAGACTGGCCTTTAGACACCCTGATCTCTAGATATCGCTATCAGCACTGTATCAGCAAATAATTAGGCAGAATCACATCACAATGATGGTATCAGATGGTAATACCATATTCATAATACCATGGTACTCCAAAGTCCTTCAAAGAAAGCTACAGAATTAGCATCTAAGGAATGGATGTCCAAAAACACGTACTGTGGCCAAAAACCTAATGGTAATACCATGGTAGCTTTTTGGTGATATCCTCATGGTATATGTATATTTTAAAGTCATTTATATCTGTGCAGACGTATAGAGGGAAATATAAGAGGAACAGCGAGTAGTTCCTATTCACATGCTCACAAGGTTTAGATATCAATTGCACAATTTCAAACTACCCTCTGACCGCTACATAAACTTAAACACACTAGTGTAACAAGGACACCTTAAAATAAAGTGTTACCCTGTTTAATACTCATATCACTACTAGACTGGCCTTTAGACACCCTGATCTCTAGATATCGCTATCAGCACTGTATCAGCAAATAATTAGGCAGAATCACATCACAATGATGGTATCAGATGGTAATACCATATTCATAATACCATGGTACTCCAAAGTCCTTCAAAGAAAGCTACAGAATTAGCATCTAAGGAATGGATGTCCAAAAACACGTACTGTGGCCAAAAACCTAATGGTAATACCATGGTAGCTTTTTGGTGATATCCTCATGGTATATGTATATTTTAAAGTCATTTATATCTGTGCAGACGTATAGAGGGAAATATAAGAGGAACAGCGAGTAGTTCCTATTCACATGCTCACAAGGTTTAGATATCAATTGCACAATTTCAAACTACCCTCTGACCGCTAGATAAACTTAAACACACTAACACATCCTACACAAACACACACACAGCAGACAGCAGTTGTCCATCTGTGAAAATTGTCTGAGCTGGAATCTCGCCTAACATACATCAACTCCAGCACCAAATACAAGCAGACGGGTTGTAAAAGAACCTGCATGTGTGTGTGTGTGTGTGTGTGTGCATGTGTAGCTACCGAACCATATTTTGAGGACAAATTTGTACTCGGAAGTGAGCTGAATCCTCATTTTGGGAACGTCCTCATTTGTAAAAATAGTACAAATATAATGTAAATAATGTTTGTTTGTTTAATCGTGAAATAATCAATGTAATCCATTTAATTTATATTTATACAGTTGCATGCCCAGTCTATTATCTGCTATTTGTGTTTAATTTAAAACTTTGACTTCTATTTTAATAATTGTATTGCTATTTAAAACTTTGACTTTTCATACCTTTTTGAAGTATTAAAATAAGCAATCAGTAATCATCCGGTTATTGTAAGTCATCACAATATGCATATGATGATTTGTACATTTGCGATATTTCAAAAATGTCAATATCGCACAGCCATATGAGCTGTATATAAAACCATAAAAGTAGGGCTGCATGATACTGGAAAAAATTAACATTGCAATATTTTATTTTTCTGCGATATATATTGTGATATGAAAAAACAAAAATCACCACATGACTTGAATAGTTTAAGTGCCCTTCAATGTTCCATCCATTAACTGAAAACAGGCTAAACTAATCGATTCTTGGCATTTAAGAAACGATATCGTTCTGTAAAAATGAGAATTGATTAATATCGAGATATCTATATTTTTTACCCAGCCCTACCCAGAAGTGAACAGAATTCAGTGTTCACGTGCATCTGCGTGGCTCTCACCGTGTCTACACCGGACGCGAGCGGCGCAAAGTGATAAAATACAATGAACCCATTATAATCAGTGATACTGTCTACACTGGATGTGGCGCGACAAATACCCGACAGTAAACTGATGCCGCGTTCTATTTATGACGCACTCACACACAGTTCAAATGATTGTCGCGTCTAGTGTAGACAGACTTTGGGGCCGTTCACATGTAGCGCCTAAAAATGCGTGGGAAAACGCCAGCCGCGCCGCTTTCTCCTTCTTTCCAAAGCGCTCGGGAGCTTGCGCTTTCGTGGCATCTGCCGTTGCTAAGCAACCGTGACCTGCGCTCTCCTCGACGACGCAGAAGTTTCAACAAAGGATAAATGGATTTCCAGCACTGAAAATCGTGTGCAGTAGCTCTGCTACTAAATGCATTTAAAATGGGTATCTCTGTACGGCTGTCAAGTCCGGTGTACGCACTTCGCGATATCGATGCTGAAACGATATATCGTGCAGCCCTACATAAAAGTATATATAGATGGTCCTCAAGCATGCTTATGAAAGACGTGAAAAGATCAAATAGATATTAGAGAGAGATGAACTTTTGTAATATCTTTGTTACGCAACTGTCACGCAACATCATTTCATTTTCCCTTTTTTCATTGCCTTAAAAAAACTGACTTTTCTCCAGCACTAACGGAATTGCAAAACTAATGTTTTCAAACAGGTTTCCATCATCTGCTATACTGGTCAGACAAACCCCAAACTCATGCCATTGGTCGAGCCTTTGTTGCCATGCTGGGCTGGTCTGGATGCTTAAACAAACAAATAAATTTTTTAAGGGGCCACAGACACATAGTGTTTACACTTAGAGGAAATAAACCTGTAATGGTTTACTTACAGTTGTCTCTGCACACAAACTCGGATGGGAGAAAATGTTTTACCATTTTTAAAAAAGACAAACTTCGGCTTTCATTAAAGATGATGAGAAAAGAAAAAAAAAACACAAAGAAGGAAAAGGGAGACAGAGGAAGTAAACAGAAAAGCTTGTGTACAATCTGCAAGGAGACAAACACACTCCGAACACCAGCTGAACACATATACTGCAGGTAGATACACAAATGGTGTGTGCAAACAAACATACTCACTCTTACACTCTCACACACACACACACACACACACACACACACACACACACACACTCACACTACATACTATACATTTGTATATGATAGTCTAACCCTAACCCTTCACACACACACACACACACACACACACACTTTTACAAAGAGATGTGCTTATACTTCCCCCAAGCTAGTTCACCATGAATGAGACACCACAAACAGACTCTGTACAGACGTGGCATCCCAATAAAAAGCCACAAGACACAGATACAAGCATCTACACACACGCACGCTAGACAAAAACATCAACTTAAAAAAAGACCGTTTGTCAAGATAATCCTTGAATGTTGACTTGAGAAAGCCTTATCTGGAAGGTCAAAATGTCTCAAATGCCTTGAGGACTGAAGGTTATATACACTATATAGACAGATTGAGAGAAAGACAGACAGAGAGATATTTACTAATGTTGAAACAAACAACTTGCACAGAAAATTTTTTACAGTCTTTGTTGTTCAGCTGTTCTTCCGTATGGATGAATATTACTATATCTCACGAATCTGACTAGTTTCATCAAGAGTTTCATTAAGAAGAAAGTCCTATAAGACATATAACCAAACTAATACGTAGTTTAAGCAAGTATATAGAATATATATCACCATAGTAACTAGACCTAATTCAGTTTACAGACGTACACTACCATTCAAAAGTCTGGGGTCAATAAGATTTGTTAATGTTTTTGAAAGAAGCCTCCTTTGCTCACCAAGGCTACATTTATTTTACCAAAAATTACAATTTAAAATACCACTTAATTTTTTTTTCTATTTCAATATACTTTATTTTTTACTGTGATCAAAGTTTGAACACAGTGAGAAATGTTCAATGTAAGTCTACGGTATTTTTGCAAAGTTGGATCATCTGTTGTGGGAAAACCGCATATTCAGTTGGTTAGGAGAGATACGGCACGCTACGCCAGAACAAACTGCAGGTCTGTGCCGAGTCTGCTGGATGTAGCTTGAAGGATCTAGTCAGAACATTTTCAATGGATGTTGAACATTCAAAGCAAAATGGATTTTGGAGGGCGATATCTGATCATCTATTCTCAGAAAACCACAAGTTGAATCAGTTTGAAATGATACAGAAAATGAGCAATTTTGCACTATGCCACTACTATAAATATTAAATGGTTTATTTGAAATACTAACCACACACAACTCTCTATTGGTGTAATGACCAGCATTCAAGACAAGCATTCAAATAAACTGCTTTACTCACTAAACACACACACACTGAGGTGGATCAATGTAGTGAGGTTAGAGCGTTACACACACTTCCTCTGTGTGGCGTGCAGAGGGGAACCTCCACATGACAAAAATACTACAGCATATACTATGCAAGAGTATAAATAGTGATAAGCTCAATGGCAGTTGCTAGGCTGGTGCATGTGGCCTCAGAAATACACAAGCTGAATGCTGCCATCTTCGCTCATTGGAACTTTGTTCCCGAAACATGTTATGTGACTAATTACTTAAGAGCTGAACAAAAATAACATGACAATGCTGATTGGCTGATGGCACTGCAAACACTTCACTAAGCAACTATCCTGAGCTCCCTTTGGGAAAAGAAGTTTTTTATTGTATTGAATGCACACTTGTAGCATATTTCAAATCCTAAAACTATGTTTAAAAAAAAACTATACTTTTCTACTATACGAATAATATAATATAAATGAAATAAAAGGCCAATTAAGTGTACTTACAGTGCACTTTCATGTTTTTAACAAACTCAAGTACACTTTTAAAAAGTGTACTTTGTAATAATGGCAAATTAAAAGTTTTATGTTAAAGTGCATTTTAAACCATTATGAATTTTTGTCGTGTTGAACTCGACTTTAAACTATAATACATTTTGATTTTATTGCAATTAACATGCAATTACATGTAAGAAAATATTACATTCAGTTTGCAATTAAGTATATTCTTTAAAGTATATATTATTTTCACAATAAGTCTTTTTAAAAGACAAAAATGTAGTAAACAAAACAAGAAACAAAAAAAATTGCTACAATATATCGCTATTTTTGAATGTTCGTCAATGAAGAAGCGGACTTTTTGCTAACATAATGGTGCAGCTACGGCATCTAACTGTTAAAATACCCATATTGGTCCACCACTAGTCTCAGACCCTAGTATGACAAAAGTATCTGGATGGCTTACTTTTCCTGGTGGATTTTTAAAATGTGCATCTATTTACAGCTAACACTGCCTCTAATACCACTCACAAACCTATGCACAATCAAACAGGAGGAATTTTAGTTCTCTTCTTGAAAACTATCTTAGTTTCAAGTGTACGAACTTTAAGTTACCTTAATGATCCAATCCAAGAAACCTTAAATAACATTACGAAGTATACAATTTTACACAAACAAATTTAGCTAGATGCTAATGCTGCGTCGCAAATGCAAATAATACACAACAAAGCGGTTGGTGTATCAGTATAGTATTTTATGAAGTGAAGAATCCTACAATCAAGTATTACAAACTAGGGCATACTAGGGCTGAAAAACTAAATTCGAATTTTTTACTTAAATATTATAAATATTCGAATTATATTCTAATTTAAAAGGCATAATTTCAGTTGTGGGGAAAAAAAGCTTTTGGCTTCTCTCCTGATGCCACAAGAGGGTGCATCTAGCAAAATATCATGCCACGTTTCTTCAAAGCATAATAAAATAACACGACTATCTTTGAAAAAAGTGCAAAATGTTTAAAATAATGTTTATAAACCTTATACAATTAATAAAGTTTCTTAAACCATTAGAAACAAAACAGCATAATGCATGTATGTATAGTTTAATACAAAGGACCGAAAACCAATCACAAAGAGTACGTTCTTCATTTAAAAACTTGAGATGCAGTGGGATGGGGGAAAACCGCTATAAAGTCTTGAGACATGTTTTTTAAAAGTTGACCTTACAT